>NC_090725.1:101167721-101217721 GCF_036898095.1 Palaemon carinicauda | reverse complement strand
CATCTGATATCCCAAACAAGAGAGAAAAGTCCCGCAATCTGTTCGAATTCGCATTCTTTTGTCCATCGTTGTAATTTAAAGGTTCTTTTAAGAGCTCCTCGGCGACATTCTATTGATTGTGCCAAAGCCAGCAAAGGGAAATTGTTTCCTTTGTATTCTCTGCCGAATGATTTCAAGAGATCTTTGCCTTTGTTGCTCTCGACACTTGGGCCGAGTTGGTGGAGATTGTTTAGCAAGGATTACAATTACACGCTTGCGCTCACTCAAACAAACACACACACATATATATATATATATATATATATATACAGATATATATATGTATTTGTGTATATATATATATATATATATTATTACTATTACTAATTGCTAAGCTACAACCCTAGTTGGAAAAGCAGGATGCTATAAGCCCAAGGGCCCCAACAGGGAAAATAGCCCTGTGAGGAAAGGAAACAAGGAAAAATAATATATCTTAAGCACAGTAACAACATTAGAATAAATATTTCCTATATAAACTGTAAATACTTTAACAAAACAAGAGGAAGAGAAATTAGATAGAATAGTGTGCCCGAGTGTACCCTTAAGCTAGAGAACTAACCCAAGACAGTGGAAGACCATGGTACAGAGGCTATGGCACCATCCAAGACTAGAGAACAATGGTTTGATTTTGGAGTGGTGTTTTCCTAGAGCTGCTTACCATAGCTAAAGAGTCTCTTCTACCCTTACCAAGAGAAAAGTAGCCACTGAACAATTACAGAGCTGTAGGTAACCCCTTTGGTGAAGAAGAATTGATTGGTGTTGTCAGCTGTATGAGGACAGAGGAGAATCTGTAAAGAATAGGCCAGACTATTCGGTGTATGTGTAGGCAAAGGGAAAGAACCGTCTGTAGTACTGTCTGGTCATTCAAAGGATCCCAAAACTCTCTAGCGGTAGTATCTCAACGGGCGGCTGGTGCCCTGGCCAACCTACTACCTTTATATATATATATATATATATATATATATATATATATATATATATATATATATTTATATATATATATATATATATATATATATATATATATACATATAGATACAGTATGTATATATATATATATATATATACATATAGATACAGTATGTATATATATATATATATATATATATATATATATACATATAGATACAGTATGTGTATATATATATATATATATAGAGAGAGAGAGAGAGAGAGAGAGAGAGAGAGAGAGAGAGAGAGAGAGAGAGAGAGAGAGAGAGAGATCTATTTAGTGAATCATTGGAGGAGTTGCAAAATATGATAGAAGATTTGAATAAAGAAAGCAAAAATGAAGGACTGAAAATGAACGTGTGAATATCTTAATGTTCAAAGAAAATCTAGACAATAAATAAGGGTTAGAAATTGTTAATGAATATATTGTACGTACTTGGGACAGACAGTGTTTCCCAAGTACATGAGTCCGAAATTTAAAGAAGAATTAGCATGGGATGGAGAGCTTTTAATAAACAAAATGAGATTAGGAAAAATCAAATGCCAGTTTCACTAGAAATAAAAGTATATAATGAGATGTTTTTACCAGTATTAACTTATGCACCAGCCTTACTAAAGCCTTAGAACATAAGCAACTTACAACTCAAAGAGCAATGAAAAAAATGATGCTGAGAATAACAGTAAGAGACAAGAAAAAGACCAACATGGGTACGAGAGCAAATCAAGTAGATGATATTCCAACATGTAAGAAAAAGAAATAGAAAGGGCAGGACATAATAATGAAAATGACTGATGATAGAGGGACATTGAAAATAACAGCGTTGGTCCCCAGAGATTGCAAAATAAGCATGGGAATGAAAATAAGACGAAGGGCTGAGGAACTAAGAAAATTAACGGGTATAAACTTGAATAGAAAAACCATAATCCTATGCGAGTGGAAGGACATGTCTGAGGCCTTTGTTCTGCAGTGGACTAGTAACGGCTGATGATATATATATATATATATATATATATATATATATATATATATATATATATATATATACATATATATATATGTGTGTGTGTGTATATATATAATTTATATATATATATATATATATATATATATATATATATATATAGATAATGTGAAAAATAATAAAAAGTCAAAGTTTCATTTGTGCATAAAGGTGTTTTTTTTTACACAAAGAATTTATTTTCCTTCTTAAAAACATTTACAATGATATTTTACATTATACAAATGATGAATTGGTGAAGAAGTGGTTTGCTGGCTTTCCTTCAAAGTCAGTTAATACCTGTATGCAATATACAAATCTATAGAATATAATTTGCATTGAATTGCGCCTGCGTGAAAAATAAAGGTGACATGCCATTATTGCAGGTGTATCAAGAAGCTAATGCATTTCAGTAAATTACTTTTTTGTTGTAGACATTAGATATTTGTGCACTCACTAATAAGACATAGATGCTTAGGAAATATGGGTTTGATCGAAGTTTTATAATTTATATCCCTAATGGTTTTCATTCTCTTGTAATATTTCAGAGATGAAATATGATGTGCTCATGTTTTACTTAAACACATTCCGGTAACGAACGTATATTTACATTCATAGCCTTATAATAAAATTTTCTTTTAAAAGAAAAGTAATCTAGTATCAAATGCCTTCCTGGCAATCTGCAGGACTGGGGTTCGAGATCTGCTGAAGTTCGATAGTTTATTGTAGATTCTGCAACCTGAGCATCTTTGTGAGCTAAGGATGAGACGTTTAGAGGATCCTATAGGTCTACCTGCTGAGTCATCAGCTGCCATTGCCTGTCCCTCTCTGATCCTAGCTTGGATGGAGAGGGTTCTTAAGCGATGATCATATGTATGTACAGTCAGTCTCTAGGGCAGTGCCACTGTCTCTTGCCTCTGCCATAGATAAGCGACCTTTGAACCTTTAAATCAGTATTTGAAATACATTATCAAAGCTGTGGACGTGTTAGGGTGGTTGTTGACATTCTTGTCACTTTCTGATGACAGGTTGGACAATAAAGGAGTTTTCTTTCCCATACTATTATTCTTTATTGTTAGATCTTGTTAAAAGAACGAAAATTACGAAATATGGAAATCTCTTTCATATAATGTCTATTGTTGCATAAAACACCGATAGAGTAAACATAAATTAATTTCTGACATATTAGAAGAATGGCCGTCTATAAAGCAAGCTATGCAATTTTTGTAATAGACCTGTCTCAATGAACTCCTAATGAATGAAACATCGTCCTAACATGAATGGCTATTGATTCAGACATGGGTCTGTAAACTTCCATTTGCAGATATGAGATACGCAACTCTATAAAGATAGGAAGACATTATACCCAAATCACTGTGAGGCTATGAATATATATTACCTCACGTTTGCCCACTCGCGCAATTGAGTAATAATATTGACTTCTTCATGTGTATTTCATACAAATATGTTTGTTTCTGTTGCTAAGTTGAAACGTGTGTTGCCTTCCCGATTTTTACCAGGATATATTTTCGCTCATTTTGTTGTACATTATCTTTATCACGTGTATTCTGCAACATACTTTTCTCTATGTATGGATTTTCCGATAGCCATTCTAATTTTATTAGATTTTTTTTTTAATTCATCACCTTGAATTATATTGATTGATAAAAATTCGAGTTGTGTAGTATAGTTTTACTTATTATTCAAAACGCTTATGAAAGTTACTTCTTTTCACCACATTAGGTTTTCTGTTTGTGGTGATCATGAAAACCAGTACAAATCGATAGCTATTTATGTCCTTTATTTAACCAAAGCCAAATGGTGTTTTTTTTTTTTTTTTTTTTTTTTTTTTTCTTTTTTTTTTTCTTTTTTTTTGTGTTCAGATATACAAACAAACAAAGATGATGTCAGTTGCTTTATACATTTTCTCTTCCCATATTCTTATTAATGTGTGTAATGTTTCGTGCGACCGTCATTTAAAAAACATTCTGATATATTGCGTGTTTCTCTTGTTTACCGTCCTTGCAAATTGACTTAGAGCCATTTGTTTATTAAAAGCTATAGCTCCAATTTCTTTGTATCCTATCGTTTTAGAAGAGACTATTCGGTCTTCTTAACTAAGGCATTTTGCTGGTCGAATGCTTTCATCTCGAGAATTTGAAAAGAGGTTTCCTCTTTTGGGATGAAATATCTTTCATCTTCAGTTTAATTTCTTTAAGAGCTTTCCCAAAATATATTTATTTCTCAATATTTGATGGACACAGTTATTCTGATTTGTGTTTATATGTATTGCACTTGTGAAGTATTTTGATGAATTTTTATGATTTGATATTTCAGTTAGGTTGATTATGGTATATCTTTTGATTGAGGTAATAATTCTTGTCAGTTTTCATTGAAGTACCTGATATTTTTTCCCTTCAGGTTTGTTGCCAATTTTATTATGCGATTTTGGTTCATTAGAGTGAAAAAAACATTCGTGAACCTTAACCAGCCAGTTAACTCGTCCCGTTACAGAATCCTAAATTTAAAGTGAGGAGACAAACATGAGAAAATTGGCCTCTATTTCCGGATTTTAGAATTTATTTTAGTATTCCTGCTTTTTGCATCCCTTCCTTTTTTATTACTCGTGTAATAGTTGTTTTGATCTTTTCCCTTATTTATGTGCCACATTAGAATTCATATCAGAATAAAGTTATATACGCGCAAATGTGCAATTATACTGTATAATAGATTATATTTGTATGTATATTTAGCCTAAGAAGTAGTAATCATCAGTATCCAACGCATCTATAGAAGCACGTTGAAAATTTTGCCTAAAAGTTAATTGTAGAAAAGGATTTACAAGGATGAAAATATTGATAAACTATTGAGTGAAAAATATAAATAAAGTAAGAAAAGATAAGCATGGTAAGGTAATTTTTGCGTAATATCTCGCCCTTTCCAGTTACGTGGGTGTAACTGTCTTTAGAAAAATCCTAATATGGTTGCAGTTTAAAGACAAGCTTCCTGCCGTGGAAGATTCGTTGTGCTTAGTCTTCGTTGTTTCGTATGCTTATGTCCTATTGTGGGTATGAACTTCGTTTCATTATCTAAAAATGAAAAATATAATAGAACTTTTAGGAGTGCATTAGTGTTTGCTTCGGGAACTTTGTTTGAGAAAGCATTAATCCCATTGGTATTTAGAGATACGTCCATTATATATATATATATATTAATATATATATATATTAATATATATATATATATATATATATATACATATATATATATATATATATATATATATATATATATATATATTAGCTTAGCTAGAGGGGGCGATCCGCCCCTGGCGTCGATGCATTTTTCATTTTGAAATGCCACCAAGATATTGTCAATTCTTTATATATATATATATATATATATATATATATATATATATATATATATATATATATATATATATATGTGTGTGTGTGTGTGCGTGTGTGTGTGTATATATATATATATATATTTATATATATATATATATATATATATATATATATATATATATATAATATATATATATATATGTATATATTGTACCAACCATGTGTCACTCGATCGTACATAAATTATTTTGTATATATTATGCTTGTATCTGCGCTCTTCCCTCGCACTAAAAAGAACCAGAACAGACATGTTGGCGTGTCGCCTATGTAACATTGTCATTTTCTCGAACATGTATTTTCCTGTTGCCTTGAGGTTTTGTATATAAAGGAGTGTGTTCTTTAATAAAGATACTCAGTTGATTGCATCCTGCCTTTGAGTTCACAACCCTCTCTCGGCTCGTCACATTGGTGACCCTGGAGTGACGGAGGTGTTCCTCTTTTGAGGAGGAGAACACGAGTATGTCGTCCACATAACATACACAGAAAGGGAGGCCCCCTAAGATGCCATCCATGAGACGTTGAAACGTGGCCCCAGCATTACGAAGGCCAAAACAGGAGTAATTGAAGGTGTATGTACCAAACGGAGTGGTGATGGCAGTCTTGGAGATGTCTTCTGGGTTCATAGGCACCTGATAATACCCCTTCAGGAGGTCGAGCGTAGAGAAAACCTTCGCTTTGTGCAGGTAGGAGGTCACATCGGCAATGTTTGGGAGGGGTTAGTGATCCGGTTCTGTTTGCATGTTCAGGCGCCTGTAATCCCCGCACGGACGTAGGGAGCCATCTTTCTTCAGAACGATGTGTAAGGGTGACGCCCATGGGCTGGAGGCCTTTTGGCAAATGCCCATTTCCTCCATTTCGGCGAACGTCTGTTTGGCGGCTGCCAATTGTTCCAGTGCCAGACGTCTGAATTTTGCGAAGACTGGGGGTCCCGTCATCTTGATATGGTGATAAATACCGTGCTTAGCAGGAACCGTGGGCGTTTGGCAAAGTTCTGGACGGAAAACTTCCGGGTACGACGTGAGGAGGTGGGCGTAGGCATCCGTGGGTGTGCTGATGTAGAGAGCGAGGTTAGAGGGGGCAGGTTGAAGAGGTGTCGACAAGTACGAGTCTGCATTGACCAATCGTCGGTGGGCGACATCGACCAGAAGGTGGAAATGAGAGAAGAAATACGCACCGATGATTGGCATTGTGATGTCAGCAACGAGAAACTTCCAATTGAATTTACCGTTTCCGAACGATAATGTGAGGTTCTCGTAACCGTAGGTGGGTATCGCAGATCCGTTGGCAGCTCTCAAGCGGACGTCGGCAGATGTAGACAGACTACGTCGTGCCTTGAAGAGTTTCCTTGGCAAAAGAGAACGACAAGCACCCGTGTCTACCAAAAATCGCACGCCCGTTCCTGCATCCTGTAAAAAGAAAAGATTAGAAACATGGGAGGCCACCGCCACAAGCGATGGCCTACTTACACGTTTTTTTGGCCACTGACAATCCTTGGCACATTTCTTCGCGGTTTCCCTGAATCTGAAGTGGTAGTAGCAAAACTGCGGCGGATGGGAGGTAGTAAGTGGCTGTAGAAGTCGTTCGTTGGGGCGCAAGCGATTGGTGGGTGTTGGGCGGCTTTGTCGCTGCTTCGGCACGTCACGGGGTAGGCGTGTATGTCCTACGGCATTCATGTTAGCTTCGGTTGACGTTGAATAGGCATCCTCTTCGTCAGGGGTGGAGGCGTTGATGGAGGTCTTGAAGTGGCTGTCCATAAGGGCGTCAGCTTTGATCATCAAATCCTTTATGGGTAAACTATCGACATCGGGTATGGCAGCGCATATAGGTCCGGGTAAACGGCGTATCCAAAGGGCACGAAGTAGGTTCACCTCTCGAGGAGAGCAGTCTGCGGCAGGTTGAAGGCGAGCGATACTGGTCATTTCCCTGAAGGCAAGCGAAGCCCTTTGGTCCCCAACGGTTGTTGCGAGAGCTAAAAAAGCTTTGCTATACGGGCGGCTGGCGACGGCGAGTACAGCTGCAAAAGGTATGTTGACTATGGGCTGGAGGCATTTTTGTTGCAGGCGGTCGAGCACGATGCGCAGGTGTAGCAAAGCTTTTTCAGCTCTCGCTAATGCCCCCTTACACGGGCCCTTTCCTTGTGATCCGACGCAGTCCGAAAGCATTTCTACTAAACATTCGTGGCAAAGAAGACTGGGTCTCCATTGATCGTCTAAAACCTGCTTATCTACTGCCAGATGACCCGCCTACAGTTCGTCTCTCTAGAGCAGGGCGCCCTATTTAACATGTACAGTATGTAATTTTTAGGGGGGGAACCATGTACCAACCGTGTGTCACACGATCGTACATAAATTATTTTGTATATATTATGCTTGTATCTGCGCTCTTCCCTCGCACTAAAAAGAACCAGAATAGACATGTTGGCGTGTCGCCTATGTAACATTGTCATTTTCTCGAACATGCATTTTCCTGTTGCCTTGAGGTTTTGTATATAAAGGAGTGTGTTCTTTAATAAAGATACTCAGTTGATTGCATCCTGCCTTTGAGTTCACAACCCTCTCTCGGTTCGTCACAATATATACACACATTCATGCATACATCTACAAGTATAAATTATTCATTTGCTATTCAAGAAAACTCTTTCACCTTACGATGTTTTCCTATGCATGTTACTTTTGGAAGGGATCTGTATTTATCATTCAATGCTGTAATTAATGATTTATAGGTAGTAGGTTGGCCAGGGCACCAACCACCCGTTGAGATACTACCGCTAGAGAGTTATGGGCTCCTTTGACGGGCCAGACAGTACTACATTGGATCCTTCTCTGTTGCTACGGTTCATTTTCCTTTTGCCTACACAAACACACACACTCACACCGCATAGTCTGGCCTATTCTATAAATATTATCATCTGTCCTCATACAACTGACAACACCAAACAATTCTTCACCCAAGGGGTTACTGCACTTTAATTGTTCAGTGGCCACTTTCCTCTTGTTAACGGTATAAGAGACACTTTAGCAATGATAAGCAGCTCTTCTAGGAGAAGGACACTCCAAAATCAAACCATTGTTCTCTAGTCATGGATAGTGCCATGGCCTCTGTACCACGGTCGTCCACTGTCTTTGGTTAGAGTTCTCTTGCTTGAGGGTACACTCGCGCACACTATTCTATCTTATTTGCCTTCCTTTTGTTTTCTTAAAGCTTTTATAGTTTATGTAGGAGATATTTATTTTAATAGTGTTACTGTTCTTAAAGTATTTTATTTTTCCTTGTTTCCTTTCCTCATTGGGCTATTATCCCTGTTGTAGCCCCCAAGCTTATAGCATCCTGCTTTTCCAACTAGGGTTGTAGCTTACCATTTAATAATAATAATAATAATAATAATAATAATAATAATTTGATGAATGTTTTCAATGCGAATCTGCTTTTTTTATTTGCACCAGTTCTATCTCTTCATACCTACATATGGTTTTGTTGTATTCTTTTTCAATGCTGTAATGATAAATAATGCATCTAATACATTATTATTCAAAGAAGCATTCTTTTGCTATACTGAATTTTTTCCTTAATGTGTTATTTGCCAAAACTGTAGAATTTTTTACTTGTCACTTGTGATGCTTAGCTTCTTCATCACTTTGATCTAAAGTTTTTTTTATGTTTTTTTTATTCTCAAAATAAACAATAATGTTTTATAACTTCTATACTGGTCTACATTACAGAAGTATAGAAGTATTAAAAGTATATTAGAAGTATAGAAGTATTAAAAGTATATCAAGGAAATTAATCAAAAAGTAGAATTTATCTTATGCAAACATCACTCGCTGAACTTGGCGTGTGTTCATGCAGCTTCTGTTAGTGTAAATTATGTTACCTTTCATGGATGTGTTGAATCATTGTTTGTATTTTATTTTTCTTGTCATCAACCCAGTCGATGAGGAGTCCTAACTTCAGTCACTGGAACAGTAAAGAAACATTTTTCAAGCATCTTAAGGGTCCTAGAAAAGTTACCTGGTGAAGAAGAAAATACAGCTACAAGGGCAGATGTTGGTATTCTATTTGGTGCGTTGCAATAATTTTAATTTTTGTGCTTTCTTGGCCTGTGGGGACCCATCCTGCTAAAATTAACGACACACAGACATACCCTCTAACCAATGAATGGAACATACAAAAATTTGACATAAAATTCAGGGCATTAGAAAAATTTCTAGTTGAAAACAGCTAGTGAGTAATGGTGTTAACCATGCCTAAGAAATTTGCAGTAATTATGTGATAGCCATGGAGCGTCAGTCTGGATCCAAAAGAAAAAAGTAGAAGTTTGGTGAAGGAGCACAAGACCCTGACTTGCTATAGAACATTAAGCTGAGGAGAGAAATGTTTGCACCGCTGGACAGATTGAATTTGAGACGTGAACAGTATCATGTACTTTCTGAAAAAAAAATGTTTTCCTTGCCCCATACATCTTTTGAATGATAAATATATGTATTAATTAGGTCATGATGTTGATTCCAAATATATTATTATTATTATTATTATTATTATTGTTGTTGTTGTTGTTGTTATTATTAATTGCTAAGCCACAACCCTAGTTAGAAAAGCAGGATGCTATAAGCCCAGGGGTTCCAACAGGGAAGATGCCGAGTGAAGAAAAGAAACAAGGAAAAATAAAATATTTCAAGAACAGTAACAACATTAAAATAGATATCTCCTATGTAAACTATAAAAGCTTTCACAAAACAAGAGGAAGGGAAATGAGATAGAATTGTATGACCAAGTGTAACCTCAAGCAAGAGAACTCTAATCCAAGATAGTTGAAGACCATGGTGAAGAGGCTACGGCACTATCCATGACTAGAAAATATTGATTTGATTTTGGAGTGTCCTTCTCCTAGAAAAACTGCTAATCATAGCTAAAAGAGTCTTTTCTACCCATACCAAGAGGAAAGTGGCCACCTAATAATTACAGTGCAGTAACCCCTCGGGTGAAGAAGAGTTGTTTGGTGTTGTTAATTGTATGAGGACAAAGGAGAATATGTAAAGAGTAGGCTATACTATTCGGTGTGTGTGTAGGAAAAGTGAAAATGAACCGTAACCAGAGAGAAGGATCTATTATAGTGCTGTCTGGCCAGGCAAAGTACCCCATAACTCTCTAGCGGTAGTATCTCAACTAGAACAGGCACTTGGTAGAGCGCATACCTTTACCTGTATCATGTTGTTTATCACAAGATAGGCAATTGAATTATGCACATTTTTACATTAGTTTCATGCAAATTGGATAAAAATTTACCATGATATAGCAAAAAGACGTTTTTTTACCTTTTTTGTGAGCTTGGCCTTGATCTTTGAGTAAATCACTCCATAAATCTAATCAAGTTGTCCTTGGATCATGGTCAATCATCCAACCCAATTTCATGAGGCTCAGTCAAATAATTTTTTCAGTTATGCAAATCACAAAGGCACAAACATGGGTAAAAAACAAATAAACCACCTTGTATATCACAAGCTAGGCAATTGAATTATGCACATTTTGGTACTAGATTTATGCAAATCGGAGATACCGAGACCACGATATAGCAAAGAGAATTTGTTGACCTTTTTGTGACCTTAACCTTGATTATATACTACATCACAAGATAGGCAATGATATATCGACAATTTGGCACTAGTTACATGCAAATCAGGTAAGAATTAAAGATGATATAGCAAAGAGACTTATTTTTACCTTGAGCTCGACCTTTGACCCAACCACTCTAAAATTATGAAATTAGGAAAAGATATATGTACATGTTGGCACTACTTTCATAAAAATTGGATAAAATTTGATCACGATATAGCAAAAATACGCTTTGACCCAATCACTCCTAACTCACAAGATAGACAATTGAATCATACAAATTTCAGCACCAGTTTCATGCAAATTGGATAAAAATTTGCCACGACATAGCAACATGACGATTTTTATCCTTTTCTTCTCCTTGACCTTCGATCCAATCACTCCCAAAATCTAATCAAATTGTCTGTGGACCATGGCCAATCATCCCACGAAATTTCATAAAATTTAGTCAAATAGTTTTTGCAGCTACGAGTCTTCATTTCTCATTTGACGTTTCTGACATGTGGTAAAGAATGCAAGTCGAATATTGGTCTGGAGTTTCATATCAATGGACACACAAACACTCACACACACACATATATATATATATATATATATATATATATATATATATATATATAAATATATATATATATATATATATATATATATATATAAATATATATATATATATATATATATATTTAATATATATATATATATATATGTATATATATATACATATATATATATATATATATATATATATATATATATATATATATACAATGTGTGTATATGTGCTATCACTACATTTTCATATTCTGTATAGTATTATGTAGTAATGAGGTTGATAGCTCGTCATCACTCTCCATCGTTGGACGTGACTAATTACCTGGTTTTTATTTTTAATGCTTAGATCAGCAGAGGACTGATGTGTTGCTAGTTATACAGGAAAGCCATATTCCTTTCATTTGGTACGTATTTGTTGTGTGTCAGTGATAGGGGCAAAGTGCTGTATATCTGAAAATTGTGTTATTTACTATATTCAGGCCTATACAAAAAGTTCTTCAATAGAAATGCGTTTGGTAAAAACCAATGTCCTCCAAAAGCATTACAATATAAAATACGAGTGCATGAAAGAGAACATCCCAGGGTTCTCTTCATACGTTTAGAAATTTTTTTTCCATTTTCTTAAACTGAAAGAGGATAAAGGATTAGCTGTGACTTAATATCTATCATTATTTACAGATATGGTTGTGCTTCAATATTTTTATACTCGTATTTTGTGGAATTATTTGGTGCTGTAAAAAGGCAACAATATGATACTAGCCTGTGAGTGTGTTAATTGATCAAGTCTTTATTAGGTAGTAAAGAAGGTAAATGAAATAAAGGCTATATTGGAGAAAACATAGTAATCAGGTAAGATCTGACCATCTGTATTTCACAAAGATAGAAAAGATAAAGGCCAAACTATACTCAGTACAGCGAGAAATGGCCGATAAGGGAGAGCACCTGGTTTTAAATGTGTTCTTCCACTCATGCCATATCTCCACAGATCATCAGCTTGCCTCCTTTCTGCAAGCCCATTCCTCCTCCTTACCTTCTGTCCTTATCTTTCTTTCTGTCTCTTTGTTTCTATATAAATTGGTATATTTCCGAAATTATATTCAAAATATTGAATTTTTGTTCCACGCCGCCATTGAGATAAAATTCAATGTATGTTTTCTGTATAAAGGTTTTCCCCAACCTTAAACATGTCAAATGAGCGTGGGTCCTCCAACATCCATATGCCAGATGTTGCTGCTACACACACTCACGATGGACCGTTCCTCTGCCTCAAGCTTCCACCTTTATATCCAAGCCAAGGCAGTTATCTGCAATGTGAACAGGTACTTTTTGGAAGAGAGAGAGAGAGAGAGAGAGAGAGAGAGAGAGAGAGAGAGAGAGAGAGAGAGAGAGAGAGAGAGATAAATTGGAGAATGGTTAGGTGAGCTGTGGAGACATGACATAAGTGGGGAATCATTGTTAAACAAGGAGCCCTTTCTTGTGTGCCCTTTCTCGCTGCATTGAGTATAGGTGAGGTAAATGTTTAGCGAAGTTATCTATTCTATGGTATTTTGTTTTATATGAGAGAGTTTGTAAATAAAAGGGGCATGAAATGGACACACCGAAATACTTTGAATCCCTTTTAAGCTTCAGGATAAATAATAATGGTGATGTTGATATATTGTTTGAAATGCATACATCAATCATTTTAATGTTTATTGCCATAGGAACATAAGCCAATAATTAGAAAAGGATTTTAGAGAGAGCAATTTTCGTTGACCTGCTTTAGAATTTTATGCATTTGTGCACTTTATAATCACACACACACACACACACACACATATATATATATACATATATATATATATATATGTATATATACTGTATATATATATATATATATATATATATATATATATATATATATATATATATATATATATTTCTAAAGGGGGATACCTTAACGTGGTGAAAGGGTCTGTATATCGTTATGATCAGAAAAGGTGTACCAATCATGGTCACCCATGGTAGGTTGGTTTGCTGTGACCGATCGGGCAAAAATCTACCACCATCAGCGATACGCGCTGACCAACGTGGTGGTGAAAGTGGCCAACCCCAGACATAGATAAAGACATGTCTGAGGCCTTTATCCTACAGTGTACTCGAAACTGCTTCATTTTTGTAGTGTGTATGCAGTATATATATATATATATATATATATATATATATATATATATATATATATATATATGTGTGTGTGTGTGTGTGTGTGTTTAAAGACGTGTATGAGGCCTTTATTCTACAATGGACTCGAAACGGCTGCATTTTTTGTAGTGTGTATACAGTGTATATATATATATATATATATATATATATATATATATATATATATATATATATATTTATTTATATATATATTTATATCTATCTATCTATTATATATATATATATATATATATATATGTATGTATATATATATATATATATATATATATATGTATGTATATATATATATATATATATATATATATATATATATATATGTGTGTGTGTGTGTGTGTAATTATGTATATTTTTCAACATTTAGAATATATTTAAGAACTTTCAGAAGAACGAAAAGTCATTTATGATCTCACAGAAACTCCAGAAAGGGGAAATGACACTGGGAATGGGCTAGACCCTCGGAACCTAATAACTTTAAAGAATTGGGAATATCACGACGTACCGCCCCAAATGACAGTCGCTTTCTTTTCCCTCTTCACTTCGTTACATCCGGGGTTTCATCCTCCTTAAAAATTAGTGATGGAATGGTTCCTGGCCTCCGGGGTGTGGGTGACATTGTGCGAGGTATGATGGGCCGAACCTTATAAAGTCTAGGAGGTTTTTAGGTTGCGAAAGTTTTTACTGTGGAATTTATTCTTCAAATTGTGATCGATACTTTCAATGAAATATTATGGCAATAACTGCAATCCTACTTGATCATGTTTATTTATTTTTTTTTTTTTTTGGTGGGGGGGGGAATTTCATTCTCGGAATTCTTACAGTGTATATATAAAGTGAAAATGACGGGAATAAATACTAAGAAAAAATATATCAAAATTATAATAAAAGAAAAAATATAAGATAACAAACTAGATAACTGTCATTCACCATTTTCTAGACATTTTAGTCGAATTTGCCAGAAATATGAGGATTAGTACCATATAATAATATGGAATAAGTACTAAAAGAAATAAAGAAATTTTGAAAAAGAATATCGAATAACAAAATAAATTTTAAACACCAATTTCCAGACATTTTAGCCGATTTTTCCAGAAATATGAGTATTTATATCATATAACAGTATGCCTGTCATTAGAAAAAGAAAAAAACAATATAAAATGTGTGAAGTCTCCCGAATAAATTTACTCTAGCGATCGTGACGGCGAGGATTTGTGACAATAACAGCTGCATTGGGAGGCACGGTCACAACTATTCTGCCTCGGATTGATTTTATTACTGGATGGCATTGGGCTGTTTCATGATATCCCCCTGCCTCTCTCTCTCTCTCTCTCTCTCTCTCTCTCTCTCTCTCTCTCTCTCTCTCTCTCTCTCTCTCTCTCTCTCTATCTCTCTCTCTCTCTCTCTCAAAACGATGGGTGTTGGCTTTAAATAGACCAACAAACGCAGCCGTTTTCGTTTGACACACTTACCTTGCAATACTAGTTCACGCATCGAACAATTCTTTGTTTCATTAGATACTGGAAACTTGTCCCCTTTATTCAAAAGATGTTGATATTAATATTATTACTATTATAGTTCTTTTCGTCATCAAGATTATTATTACCCTCATTATTATTATTATTATTATTATTATTATTATTATTATTATTGTTTTATACTAGTCCCAAAGCATTTGAGCAATGGTTTTATACATCCTCCAGCACTTTGTGCGGTATATTTACTTAGGTACTCATCATTTCATTGCCTGAAATCTATAACCAAATAAGTGTTGTACAGATCGATAGAACTTCTAAACTTCAAACTTGCAGCAAATGTTTTCATGTTGTACAGGCTGACTTAAGTCTTTTTATAGTTTATATTTGAAAGATCTGTTTTTAATGTTGTTACTGTTCATAAAGCAGTTTATTTTAATTTTCCATTACTTCTCATATAGTTTGTTTATTTCTTTATTTCCTTTCCTCACTGGGCTATTTATCCCCGTTGGATCCCTTGTGCTTATAGCATCTTGATTTTCCAACTAGGCTTGTATATTAGCTAATAATAATAATAATAATAATAATAATAATAATAATAATAATAATAATAATAATAATAATAATAATAGCACAGTGCAGGTTACGTAAATAATGTTTTTTTTTTTTTTAGCAACCACTCATTTAAATTACAGGTATCTTATAATAACCTTGCTTCATTTATTTGATAACCTCCACTGTAACACATTTAGAAACTTACATATAGAAATTATATTTTAATATACAAACGAATATTATTGCCTTTTCTTCTAGAAAAATCACGAGATATCTTTCAAGTGTTGAGAATGATTGAATAAAGGGATAGTGTAGTGATTGGTGGACTTGATATTTTTTAAATTGGGTTTTATAATATTTTTTTTTATTTACCTGCCCTTAGAATAGAATACAAGGTATGCAATTACTAACAGTTTTAGTAGATTGTTCTCGTTATTTGTTTTATAGTGACAACGCCATCACATTAATGGAAACTTTTTTTTTTTTTTTTTTTTTTTTACATTTTCATTTTAAGAGCACAACAATAAGAAAATTAACTTGTCGTAAGTGTTATTGATAGTGTTTCAAACGTTAACTGGCCTTATTTTATAGGTATTACGACCGCCAAAATTAATGATTTATTAAGATATATGAATAAGGAATGATTATCGACAAAAGAAAAAATTAAGACGAAATACAAACTTTTAATGTGCCTTTTCAAAATTCTAGACAAATTGTTTTAAGATAAACGCGTGGCGCCACGTTCATGATTTGAGACTGATAAAAAGTTTATGCTGCATTTTCAGTAGGCAAAAGGTTATTGACCCCTTAAAGCTGGCTTTCATACAACGTCTGGTCTATAATTTTATACAAAGTATTTTCAATATGCCAAGTCTTCTGACCTGAACTAGGTTTATGTCACTTGACTTTCTATTGCCCATAAATTAAGCATTTATTGTAAATAGTGTTATGCAAAAGGAATTTGGAAAATAAGTTGGATTCATAGTACCCAGTTTTCAACTGAAGGTATTTTCAGTTCTAAATACGAAAAAGAATTTTAAGTTTTAGTAATGAAAATGGCATTTGGAACTATATTACGATGAAGGAACGTTCCCCCAACCCCACCCAAGCGCTCGTAAATTGTAGAAATCGCTGGAAAAATTCCGACACTTGATAATACCATTTCAAAATTCAATTCATATTTCCTTTTTAAGTGTCTTTTATCCATTTTAAAATTATTGTAAGTAAAGGCAACGGAGTTTGTTGCTTTTACAGATTAGACATATTTTTGCTTTATATAGAAACACATTTTTATGTTTTGTTTTTCGAGCAATTTCTCATAATTCTCATCATTATGATAAACATTTTGGAAATGGAGATATAATTTACATGAAATATTCATTCAACTGCCTTATGGCGTATTCTTTTTATTTAATTAGATATTTTGAGATTTTCATCAGTAGCGTATTTTGCAATTAGCACTTTTCTTCGACAATTTGATATAGTGCTCCCGGTCAATAATTAGTCTCACGCTTTAACCTCATATATATATATATATATATATATATATATATATATATATATATATATATATATATATATATAGGGTACCCCTCTACATGTATTGTACATGTTTGCTTTTAGACATTTTTCCATTAATCCTTATCTGTTGGGAGTGCATTTGCCTTTTCGTGCTTCAGCGCTGAATAGGTTCCACGATTTGTGCAGGACAAAAATACAGAAAAGGTAATACAGCACTGAATGAGCAGCAACTATGTTAATGAATTCTCTTGCCAAAGGTCACAGGCAAAGACCACGGAAAGGTAAAAGGTCACTGCTGCAGTCGTGATCACAAGCATGAAGGGGTTTTATCGTGTAAATGGCTTGTGTGTCTGCCCTTGCACGGAATTTTATCATTTTTATCCAGCCGAAAGAGTTGTAATTTCAGTAAATAATCTGTGAACATAACTAGGTGTTTTTCTTACCCCAGACGAGTCGATCGACCTTATAGAAGTTGTAAATGAGTCGAAAGTTGTGTTTTATTTATGCAAATAATTCTTGAGCATAGAAATGGTGGTATATGAAAAGAATGTCATTCTAGTCACAAGTCACCTTCTTAATGATGGAGGCTGGGAAAATAATGATTATTAAAGAAGGCTTAAAATGGCTAAAATACAAATAAGTGCAGTTGTAATAATATTCTGGGGAAATGTCTTGATTGAAAAAGTAAACTTGAATTTGATAGTAGAATTGATGTAAATTCGTTATTTTTATAAATATACCTAAGAGATGGAATCGAGCAAAAAAGATTTAGAAAATTTAGTTATGAAAATAATCACTTCTAAAAATAGGTGCTGTAATATACAGTGTAGGAAATGCGGAGGATAATAACAAGTATCCTTACCTACCCAAAAATATGTGCGAGGAAAAGTGTTGATGTGTGTATTCATACGGGAATAAACAACGCAAGTACTATGTAAACGAATCTCTGGGGTGTACTGATCTATATAGACTAGCTATTTCATTCTTCCTCTTTCCACTGCGGTGGTGACAGCTGACCAAAATAAAGAAGCTTTTTGAACTCGTGGAAAATATTAATTCTGAGATTATAGATAACATTCAAGTTTCCGACCAAGTTTGAATATAGAAACAAAGAAAAGCCATTGAAGGTCTGCAACAAGTTTATGGAGATTCGTTTCCGTCTGAATCAGTCGTTTATGATTGGATAAACCAATACTGCAAAAATGAAAGAACCGTGACTTTGGTGCAGAATGTGGTGGAAGAAGATTGTTGGAGTACCATTGATGCAATTGCTAATGAAGTTGGTGCTGGTCATGGCTCGGCATTTTTAATTTGGAATGAAGACCTTAGTTTGAGTAAACTTACAGCACATTGGGTCCCAAAAGCTTTGCGAAAAGACCAGCCGAATCAAAGAGCTGAACTTTCCCTGGCAGTTTTAACTAAGGTTGAATCAAATGAATCGGAGTGTCAACAGAGATGAAACTTGGATCCATCAATATGACCTAGAAAGTAAAATTCAATCTAAAGAATGGTTACTGGGTGGATCGGCTGCGCCAGTGAAGTTCAAAGGGGCAAAATATGCTCAGAAGGTTATGGTAACAGTATTTTAAGACACCAAGGTGTGGATTTTCATTTATTATCTTGAAAATAAAAAATGATAAAACAATCACTGGGAACTTCTAAAAAGGGGTTTTGCAAAAGTTGAATACTGCGTCGGCTATAAAACGGCGAGAAAGTTGCACCACAGAATGTTGTTCCATCACGGTAACTACTCTCCGGGACATTCATCAGGGGTTGCAAGGGGAGTCCTACGGAAATCTAAATGGGAAACTCTTCCACACCTTCCCTATAGTCCTTCAGATTTTTTCCTGTTCCCAAAACTCAAAGAATACTTACGAGGAGTCCGGTTTGAATCTTTGGATGATATTAACATGCAGTTTAACATGGTTTAAAGGAAAAGCTTCAGAATTCTACAAAGGATAGTTACAGAGTTGGAAACAAAGCCTTGAAAAATGTGTAGACTTAGATGGTAGATATGTAGGAAAGTAAACTGGATTTTCCTGAAACGAAGACTATGAACACTTTTCCTGATATTTTTTGACACCCTCGTATTATTAGATTAACCTCATTACTTTTTTGTTATTCATAAAAAGGGAGGTAACAACCATTAGGACCATGTGAAGAATTCGACAAAACCATGGAAAGATACCACACATGTGTGCAGGAGCTGAGGGGGAGCCAGGTCATTTGGTGTTTCACAAGTGATATCTGTTGTTAATTCAAGGGTCGAGGAATCTCCCATACAAAATAAAGAGTAAGTGTTTGGCTGTGTATATATATATATATATATATATATATATATATATATATATATGTATATATATGTGTATATATATATATATATATATATATATATATATATATATCCTTCGAATAAAAAGGATGGGAAGTAGTCAGTCCCTGATAAGAGACGGATGCATGTGTGTGCATTTCTATATAGATATTTTGCCGTTATTTTCGGACGGTTTGCGTACACTAGTATAAGATATTAGAGTATGATAAGAAAAATATCAGATTTTGTTTAGGATTCTCATTTGGCTGCTGTATATTGAACATCAACAATCTTCCAATCTATGATCGATACTCGATTTACATTATCATATTAATTAAGAAAACTATTTTCGCATTAATATTGAGAAGTGAAGGAAATAGATTTCTAAAAAAATAAAATGATCTACTAACCATGAGCATGTAGTTATGTAAAATTTCTCTGAATTCAAAATGTTATCAAAACGCGAGCCAGGTAATGAATAGAGAAATGACGAGTCGGATACAGTTATTGGAAGAAAGTCCAACAGAATATTTTAGAACAACGAACTGTAATGGTAAATTCTCTCTCTCTCTCTCTCTCTCTCTCTCTCTCTCTCTCTCTCTCTCCTCTCTCTCTCTCTCTCTCTCTCTCTCTCTCTCTCTCTCTCTCAATTATTACAGTTAATAAAATTATCGTCGTCGTTGTCGTTGTTATTATTATTATTGTTATTGTTATTATTATTATTATTATTATTATTATTACTATTATTATTATTAATTTAGTTTTTACCTCCTTCAGTTTCCTCAAACTCAGTCGTGCATAGATAGAAATATGTCTTGATTCTGAAACCTTATACATTGGGAAAACTGCTGTTTTATATATATATATATATATATATATATATATATATATATATATATATATATATATATATATATATATATAGTTAAGATAGACGTCGTCATGGTTACATCTTACCACATTGAAGTAATATCTGCTCATATTAAGATATGACGCTTGTGGGATCCCTGCTTAAGGTTTTTTCCTCCTTTGTGAAATCTGGTATCATTCTAAGTGAGCCATTCATTGTAATTTGCAATGAAGCTAAATCCGGGGATGGTCCTCTTTAGTTGCATCATGGAGTTTCCCTTGCTTGTTATTCTTTTAGATGTTTCATGCTGTGGCAAAGGAAACGCCTTTTTTACACCCATCATCAAGTTTTTGGAACTGAGATATATATATATACATATATATATATATATATATATATATATGTATGTGTATATATATATATATATATATATATATATATATATATATATATATATATGTCTTTCATATGAAGAGACTTAGGTTTGCTTCCAACATGAGGTATAAATTCATTTCTATTTGAAGACGATATTGTCTTGATTTTTATCATATATCGGCTCATTTGGAGTTATTTGAAAAACATTCTATCAATTGGGTCATTGGGTCAGTCTGAAAGTGGGGTAGAACTTGTTGGTATAGAAAACATTGGTCTCATCAGGTAAATCCTGAAATGCATTTAGCACTTGGATTTCGACTTCTTTTAGAACCTTTGGTGGCATGATTGATGGCGATCTTACTTTACTTTAAGGGCTGTTTTCCTATCCTATAACACAAAGGAAACCCTTTGCACTACAAATCCTTCAAAATGTGTTTGTTGTAGACATTTTTAGGTATTTAGAGTATTACACGGCGTATTCCTCATTAATTGTCAAATCCACATTATGGAGGCACTTAGGAAACGAGAAAACCTAAATATCTTCAGTCCTTCGGATGTCTAATGGGGGCTTGTTTATAGTCTTGGGGCAACATATTTGAACATTCCAGAACCTAGAGTGAAGGTACATCTTGGCTCTAGTAACTTGAAACCATCTGTAAATAATCTCAAATCGACACGATTCGTAGACTGCAATTACAGTAATAATTATCTTAGAAGTTTTGGACATCCGGTTCAGATAACTTGATGAATCATTGCACACATCTTAAACTCTATTCTGACTTTGAGAGGCTGACAGTGTAATTCTTTAACATAGGAGTGATCCTCTCTCGGGGTGGTACACCTTTTATCAATCTTGCTCCTCTGTTTATTATGTTTTGTAATTTCTTAAGTTGCTATTTGAGTAAGTTGTAACAGAAAATTTACATCAGTCAATCCTGGTTATAACACATTTAATAAAAATTTTCTTCACAGAAGATTCATCCTGATATTTCTTTGCAAAAACAATGTTTCTACGGTTATGTCCATTAATTCTTATTACATTATTTATTTGAACACAGACAAATTACAGTCAAGTTATACACCTAGGTCAAGAACTCTACCTGATATTGGTACTCTGCCGGTAATATGTATTTGGATGTTACACAAGTTTCTTAGGTTGTTTTTCTTTCCTACCACCATAAACTCAGATTTTTAAAAATTTGTTTTAGTTGGTCAACTGCCATCCATTCCCTAACACTAGTAAAAACTTGATCTTCTAAAATTTAACAATTTCAGGCTTTTTACTAAACAGTTAATTCTTGCAAGTGCCATTACAATTAAAATTGTGGCCAGGAAGATGTTCACAAACAAACACACCCACATACGCAAACGGGCGAAAACATAACCTCTTTCCAACTTCGTTGGTGGAGGTAATGAAGTTGCTATTTTAGCAGAAGACAAAGAAACAATTAGTCCAGTCAACGAAATTAGCAGTGTAGATATAATTGTAAAAAAAAAAATATATTGTGAGTGGTGGGTGATGAATTGTCCTAATTTCTCACTGCAAAAGCTATTGGCTTACAGCAAATATTTGTGTGTGTGGGGGGGGGGGGGCGTACTAATCACATGCCATGCCCTAGCCATGTTTAGGTGGTGTATGTTCCAACGGTATGTACAGTATGTTTTATTGGTCGTCACCCATCCAAGTGCCAACCAGACTGTATTGCCTAACTTCGATTATCAAACAAGCAGCAGTATAGTCAACGTGTTACTAGACCAGATGATTTGATTTTTTAGCTTTCAATTTAGACCTTAACCCCGCACAAGATTCATAAGTGGATTATGTCAAATATAAAGTCTCTAATAGAGCGAAGTTTTGAGATGAACTATAAAGAGACTCTCTATAAGTTTATCTCAAAAGTTCGTTCTTGAATTAAATTGCTCTTTGCTTTATGACTGCGCAACTTTAACCTTGACCTTGTTAGTGGATATTGCATACCATGCATGAAAAATCTATCTTATATAGTTCAAAAGTTATGGCCAAAGGTCAAATGCTTATTTGACGTTTGATATCGTAACTGTGACCTTGACTAACAATAATGGATTTTCAAACAATTGTTTGTAGAACAATGTAACTGTGGGCCTATTTGAAACTGACTACTATTTTGTAGAAGAGAAAGATGAAGAGCGACGGGCAAACTTTCATATATATATATATATATATATATGCTGTTTTGTAGAAGAGGAAGATGAAGTGCGATGGACAAACTTTCATATATATATATATATATGCATATGTGTATATATATGTATGTGTATATATATATATGTGTGTGTATATATGTATATATATATATATATATATACATATGTATATATATACATATACATATATATATATATATATATATTTATATATATATATATATATAATGTGGAGTGGAGGATTGGTGTATATATTTATAACTCATATGTGGAGGAGTATATTGATGTGTATGCCTTTTTAATAGCTAAATTTTAGAGATATATTCCCTTAAAACGATTGATGTGAGCAATTGGGAAGTAGTTTGGGCTTACTTGCCATGAAGTATTTTTATAAAGTTATGAACTATTTAAATTAGATGATACGTATTTTCAAAGAAGGCTTTGTATTTTGATATTGCAATCTTAGTCAACTTGTACATTGAATATATTAGTTTTCACACAGGGGTGATTTCAAATTGGGGCAAGTGATAATAAATTTTATGCATCCTACTTGCGGTTATTACCCTTTATTTCCATAGCGAGATAGAAAAATAGATCTAACTTTAGATGTTTAATTTGACTCATGAAATATTTAGAAAAGAGAGAAAATTCAAGCATTAGAGAAAATTTGCTGCATTAGCCGCCGATCATTGACCCAAGGTGTCGATCGCTTTCGATCGACTGCTTCTTTCTGGTAATTCTAAAAATCCCAAAACACCTTCATAGCCCTGAAGTAGTCACGATACCTTCGGTAGTGGTGGAGATTATTTCCTTTCTTTTTTCTTTGCCTTGCGTGGTTGTCTGTCAATGCCATTAAGGTTTTACTTTTTCTAACGATACTTTATTGCATATTATTATTATGAGTTTTATTATTATATTTATTATCATTATTATTATTATTATTATTATTGTTGTTGTTGTTGTTGTTGTTGTTGTTATTACTATTATTATTATCATTATTATTATTATTATTATTATTATTATTAGTAGTAGTAGTAGTAGTAGTAGTAGCACCAGCAGTAGCAGTATTCTTTTTATTAATATTTAGTTAAATTCTCAATACCTCGTCCTCAATTATAGAAATTTCCATTTATGCTTCCTTTATTTATCATTGCACGAATAGCTTTATGAAGGAGAAATCCATGTTTCCTCGCCTCATAAACTTAACATCTCTTGGAATAAGAAAAAAATGAGGATCATTTTCACTGCTTTTGCCATAAATTTTTCAATTTGTCTTATTTTATCTACATACACACACACACTCTCTCTCTCCTCTCTCTCTCCTCTCCTCTCTCTCTCACACACACACACACACACACACACAAAGAAAACACATGTTTACTGATTGTAAAAGCAAACAGGTTAATTCCATGTCTAGTTTGACCTTATGCGAAATTTTCTACTTTTATATATAGTTAGTATTCCCCGGAGTTTAACTGTATAAAAATTGAAAGTATTAGTTTTTCATCACACACACTGCCTAAGTGGTGCAGCATCCGGTTCAAAGTATTCAAGGCTTACGGAATATAACAGGTCAACCCACCACTCATTGTTGACTCAAGTGAGCAGGGCTTTTGGCTAAACAACACCGATAACGTCATTGTCAGTAACTCTCTCTCTCTCCTCTCTCTCTCTCTCTCTCTCCTCTCTCTCTCTCTAATGGAGTTGGGCATTTTTTCCTTTAGTTCCCCTCTCAATTAAAAATATTTAATAACCAGAACCCTGGGTATTTCCTAGTGGTTACATCACACCACTTAAGTTTCCGCAAAGCTGCACAATTTTGTACATGTTTCGTGTTCTAATGGGCCTTTTCTCATATATACTGTTGTCCTTGAGAGTGACTATGTCCCTTAGCACCCACAATTTCAACCATTGCTTATGGAATTAGCATCTGCTGGGATCAAGAAAAAAGGTGTGGCAAACAACCTTGTCCCTCAGACTTGCTGAAAATCTAGAAGGCTCCGCCTTGCTGGTGCCACTCTCTTCAGAAGGTAAAATAGCCTATGGTTTATATATATATATATATATATATACACACACATATATATATATATATAATGTATATATATATATATATATATATACAATATATATATATATATATATAATGTGTATGTATGTGGGTGGGTGTGTGTGTCACTTGCCTTAGTTAGATAGGCACTGTGCATCTCAAGGAACTGGCTATCCTTTGATGTATCTAGCCAGTGTATCCTCTATGAGGCCCTTTGTGTGTGTCTGTGTGTGTATATATATATGCTGTTTACGCATATTTATATTCTTGCAAGTTTCTTTTAGCTCAAGTTTTTAGTAAAAATATTATCTTGGCCTTCATTCTAGGATAATTCCTTCTATGAATTTTCTAGATTGACTTTGACCTTCCCCTTCCCCTTTCCAAGATAACATATTAACTTTGTATGCTGAATTCCAAACGACGATTAAATGTTAACACTGGATTGGTTTGTATGTCGGCGTCTTAGATGCCGCCTGTGAAGTTTGAGTATTGTTGACGTGAAGAGCTCCTGCTATATTCAAATGAAGGCGTCTCCTTCATGGTCTTGAGTATGAGGTCTGCCCTCGGGTGCTGACATCAAAGGTCGCTGTTATTGGTGCTTCCGGAAGGATTGCTGATTGTCCTGTTATGCAGGTGACAGGTTAATGATGGCACGAGTTTGGTCTGCGTCGTTCTACTATATTAGGAGGTCCAAAGTCACGGTCTTAGTGAAGGTAGATGTAGTGTCAAATGGCCTGGATCTTTTTCATCGAAGGTGATTTTTTTAAATTAAAAATTAGGATGTCTTTACATTCCCATTTTGTTTGTTTATTTCTTACAAATGGGACTTGCCTCATATGTTATGTATAAGTGAGAGTTTGCTTTGTGTATGTTGAGTGAGGGCATGTTTTTGATTGGAAGAATACCAGATTATTATTCTATGAAGCATATCCAAATGATTCAATAATAGCCATGGAAAAGACTTTCCTTTATCCTTTATTTCGATGTTATTAGCCGCTTGTTTTTCTCCAAAAATCTCTTTTTTTTGTCTTTTCTGTTTTTTTTTTCTTTTCATCCTAGATTCAATAATGGTATTCTGATGTCCGTCTCGTCGATTTCGAGTGAAATCATGAGAAATAAAATTGAAGCTGAGCTTATTTATATCCAGGGCTTTTAACACATCAGTGTTAATATTTAACTTTGCCTTTGCTAACGGGAGCACATACTGCCCTACACGGGTCAGTGGGATTTGCTTTGTAATTACCAGCTATATATTTTTGGCTAATTAAATATCTTACTGATTTCTAGAATCCTGTTTTTCTAAAAAGTTACTTACCCAGAAAACCCTTCTTTTCTAATATGTTTTCCCCGACGCCCTTCACTGTCATTGAATTCGTCCGAGTAAACTTTCTTCATTTTGCAATCAGGAACTTTTCTTCCTAGCAGAACTATACCAACACTTTCCTTGACTTTTATTTGCCACAATGGGAAACTAACGTTTTTTATAATGCCAAAAGATATTGGCCTGTTTATCTCTCTATTTTCAGGTAAGTGTTAGCCTTTTCTTGTGCAGAGAAAAATTTTCACGGATCTTCTTTTTATGGTAGATGATGATGATAATAATAATTATAATAATAATAATAATAATAATGATAATAATAATAATAATAATAATAATAATAATAATGAGGATGATGATGATAATAAATATTTATTGTTATTATTAACGTTAGTCGATATAAAAACAGTAGAGTATAAGGCGCTGACATGTGGGAAAAGACAGTATAATAAATAAAATTGAACAACACAAATCAACAAATAATAAAAATTAATATATATTTTCCTATTTAATGTTGAACCTAATACGATGTACTTATTGCTCCATAGTTCAACTAAAACAAGCAACATTAGGCTTATGACTATCGGCACAGGTAATACTCACTGAATGATTGCTTCCCAGTTGTGCACTAATGCAAATAGTCCTTGAAACGAAGGTATCAAATACTGTAGACTTCTAGAAGGACGTAAGAGTCGAGGATATCTTCAGACTCTAGTCTTTAGGTAAATGACGATGATCATGTCTAATTATCGTATATTAGATATAGCAAATCTTTGTCTAATACTGTCGCTGATATAGGCATAAAAAGCTATTTCGAAAAGATATGTAGTTTTCTGGCATCATTTGATGAAATGGTTTTGAATGATGCTTTCTATGCACAGTTAATCTTAAAGGTGGCACTGTAAGCGATAAGCTAATCATTAGTCTTAATTTTGCTGGAATTGAACATTATACCCCAATATGTAAATTATTTATTCATACAGTATATATATATATATATATATATAATGTATGTATATATATATATATATATAATGTATGTATATTTATAAGTATGTATATATATATATATATTTATTTATATATTATGACATACATTCGAAAATGAGAGAGAGAGAGAGAGAGAGAGAGAGAGAGAGAACCAGCCCGCCAGCCACACAAAGTTTAGCACTTTGCCCTCACAAAGTTAACGTTTTATCATCTCAGATTGAACAAAGGATTATTTGGCTCTTATTGCAAGCGCAGTGATGAGTAACCAGAATCTGGCAGTGGCAGCTTCATAATTTTCAACCTTCAGAATGCAAAATATAAACACGAACTTCCAACCACAGCTTCGCCAAGAACATTCCCAAGTTGTTAGCAGTAACAAATTTTCTGAGGAAAATTTCGGGATGTGTTTGCATGTGGGAAATGGTAAAACAGAAGGCAGACAGAAAAATGCCCTTTTCTTGAAATGAAGTTCTCTTTCCTTGCGTTTTCACAATCGGTCAAGAGCTACTCGTAATATTATGGAGTAATATCCAAGAGGAGCATGATATCTGGAAGGTCACGGAAGTAGATATCATCCTTGATAGATAAGCATAAAGTTAATGACATGAGAGAGTTTGTATTTCTAGCAAGGAACTTCAGTTTAAAACTGCGGACAAGAGATAAGGATATTTGTTTTGATAATTTCTCTCTCTCCTCTCTCTCTCCTCCTCTCTCTCTCTCTCTCTCTCTCTCTTATTTTAGATGACAGAAGTGAATCAAGAATTTGGGCATACCGTATCAAACAATTTTTAAGATACTAGTCGCTTGTATTGGTATGATATATGAAAGACAAAACAACTCATATAACAAGAGGACATAAGTCTCCATGCTATACGAATTTTGGATCTATAAATGTAATTTTGAAGCCCCCCCCCAACTCTCTCTCTCTCTCTCTCTCTCCTCTCTCTCTCTCTCTCTGTTTCGATTTTTGTAGACGTTGAGGATTTTGCTTTGAGATAAATAATGGTAATATTGATATCATAATGAAACGGGCATAGCTGGTTTTCAGTACCTGTAAGTGCATTCCTAATTCTAGAGAAATTAGCCTAATTAAGGTAATATTCCGGCTGATATATCTAAAAAATGGGGATTACCAAAACATGTACAGTTGATTACAGGAATTCCGGGCACACCATCGTGGCTAGTAATTAAAGGACTAGTGTAGTGATAGATAGCAGAGAAGTGGGTGGAGCCACCCATACGTACTCGCAGTGCTGTGAGGATGTGACAGGGTGCACTTCCTTAAAGCGAATGGTGTCAGGAATTTCTGTGTCCAACTGTACCTTTGAAAATTGAGATTTTTTAAAGTGATATGAATAAAGTGTTACATATCATTTTGTTGTAGAGAGACATACTCTGACAGCAGAAAAAAAAATCAGAGATTTTTAAAGTGATATGATTAAAGTGCTACATATTATCACTTTGTTGCAGCCAGACATACTCTGATGGCAGAAAAAATTGAGAGATTTTTTAGAGTGTTACATCTTATCACTGTGTTGCAGATACACATACTCTGATAGCAGGAAAAAAAATTTAGTTATTTTGGCAGGTGCTCTCAGTTCTCATTTTTTTAACCTTCAAATATCCACGGAAAAAATATACACCCCAAGTAGAGAGGTTTCGATCTGTCCTCGGCCTGATTAAACGAGGTTGAAGGCACGGGACAAGTCCGAGTCTGACATACTTTCTTCTGGAGAAGTTAAGCCCAAGGTCGAAAGAGCCTTGCCTCGAAAATTGAATTATTTACAACGCACACGCATGCATAAACATGTCTGTATGTGTGTATATATGTAAATTATATATATATATATATATATATACATGTATATATATATTATATATATGCACATATATAAATATATATATATATATATATATACATGTATATATATATTTATATATATGCACATATATAAATATATATATATATATATATATATATGAAAATATATATATATGTATATATTATATATATACTTATTTATTCATTTATTTATTTATTTATTTATCATCATCATCATCATCATCATCATCATCATCATCATCATCGTCTCCTTCTACGCCTATTAACGCAAAGAGCCTCTGTTAGATTTCGCCAGTCGTCTCTATCTTGAGCGTTTAATTCAATACCTATCCATTCATCATCTCCTACTTCGCTCTTCATAGTTCTCAGCCATGTAGGCCTGGATCTTCCAACTGTTCTAGTGCTTTGTGGAGCCTAGCTGAACGTTTGGTGACCTAATCTCTCTTGGGGAGTGCGAAGTTGCATATTTATATATATATATATATATATATATATATATATATATATATATCTTTATCTATCGCGAGAGAAGTTTGTCGAATAATTTGGAAGACCAATGAGCAAATGGCAGAACAAAATTGATGAACTGAGGGCTATTGTTAAATACAGTTGAAGGAACTGCACAGGAAATAAAATAAAACATTCCTTGATGGGATAGTGAGGATAACAGAGAGCGTTTGAGAGTATAGAAGAGAAATGAACAGAATGTGGCGATATGAGAAAATAGAAGTAGTAAAGTAAAAATGTACGCATCATGGTGAAGAGACCATTTGCACACATATTAGTAGAATGTATATGTAAACTCCGAAGAAATTAATGGCGAAAAAGAAACAAATAATAACAATGACGATAAAAATTTCTATTTCAGGGATGTAAATGCTGAGAGAAATGTTAGAAAATAGGTATATTTCAGTCTAAAGTAGGTAAATGAAAGGCCATCTAAATTGATTGTAGTTCTGGATCAGGGGAGTGACTATTTTTATTTGTTCATATTTGTGTATACAATAGAGGCAGAGCTGAATGATTCATGATTGGATAGCGTGTTATAAAGTTGAGATCATTTGTGGAAGCTTCTTTGAGGAAATGCACCACGGGTTGTTGGGAGGACAAGGGAGATGCTGCCTATAGTGATAATTGTATAAGTGCAAGGTTTACTAAGGTGTGTGTAGTATTATTGGATGAAGGATACCAAAGGAGCGAACAAAGAATAATAGTTTTGTTGTGATGAAGATAATTACATGATTTATTGACATTAAATTACTGAGTACAGTATACCAGGAATGTTTATTATTATTATTATTATTATTATTATTATTATTATCTATGTTATAACCCTAGTTAGAAAAGCAGAATGCTATAAGCCCAAGAGCTCCAACACGGAAAAGTAGCAGTGAGGAAAGAAAATAGATAAGTAAATTTTACACAACGACTGACAGGAATAGTCTGAGTGAATTTAGATTAGGAATACGGCGTCTGCATTAAGTATTTCATTATGAAACATTAAAATGACTGATTTAGAATTAAAAGTAAAAGACTCGAAGTAAATGATATCAATAGAGATGCAGTGTAGAGGATGTTGAGACTGTATGATTTTGAAATTTTAGATGGTAACTTTTTAGGATTGTTAAAGGGTTTTGTTATTAAAGAGCAGAATTAATGTGTAGACAGAATAATAGATTTACTATAAAGTTGGTTTGAGACAAGGTCATGTTTTGTTTTGGGTCTTCAATATCATGGATGGAGTGAAATGAGAGGTCAGAAGAAGGCAGTAGATGTAGTTATATGGATTTGGGTTAAGAAAATTTGTCTTGGAGTATGCAGATGATACAGCACTAATACGTAATAGTAAGTATAAATTGCATGAACTAGTAAAAAGTTTAAATATTTGAAAGAGGGGAATGTGCAGAGGTAATGTGAGAAACAGTAACAATATAAAGGTAAATGGAAACCAGAATCGTGGGGAAATGAATATTATGAATGAAAGATAACTATCTATGTGTTATATGGGAGTAAATGTAACAGACGAAGGTAGGATGAGAGCTTAGGCGAGTTAAAAATAAGTGAAGCGATAAATGTACCTTGGCGTTTACAAAATATTAGGAAGTCAATGTAATACCGTAAAGCCAACTTTATTTTATAGAATTAAAGTATTGATCTTGAAAGAAAAGAAAAGAAAAATATATACAATATATGTAGACGTTTACAAAGGCTATTGCAAGGAAAAAATGGACCAAAGCTTTCGGAGAAGTCTGGTTCTGGTGGAAAGAAGGAAGAAAAGTGTTTACTTCAGAAAGAAACGGCAAAGATATTTTGAAAGACATAGTCGAGAGAGAAAGCCTCGATATCCAGAAAGCAAGAAAGTTCGTGGAATATAAAGATGACTGACGCACCGTGTGTTGGGGTTCGACACCCCAATGATAATCCTTTGTAGGTGTATGATGCGCCTGTGTCTGTGAAAGTTTTCTGTACACGGGAACGTGAACTTTCTGCAGTTTAATGTTGAATGTGGTAAAGATCAATGTCTTTTTTTTTTCATAAAGATATCTTCATATTAAGAGAAATGTCAGTATGCATATATGCGCCCTCATATTTAGAGAAATGTCAGCATGCATATATGTGCATGTGTGTTTATGTAGGGTGCATGTAAATGCAAATAACGATTCATGTCCTTGAATTCGACATCTTTTTCTATATCTTCGATTGGTATACAAACGAACGATAAATTACTAAACTGACTTTCACGTACTACGTGTTACAAGCGTTAAAAACATTTTCTCACCTCTTTATTGTTAACAGTATTTAGTATAGGCAACTATCGAGCGTATAAACTCTGATACCAGGACATTGATGAAAACGTTAACAAAAATTCCATTGGTACACTAGAGGAATTGCTACGAGTCGGTTTTTCCTTGGAACTGAATACTAAAATTGAAATTAATTATATGAAAAGTAGAACAGCTGCTTTGCTAAATGGTATAGGGACCTTTTTAATTATATGTGTGGTTTGTGTATTTTATTTATCCTATCCATTTTAAATGTTTTCCTTTTCTTCTATTTGAAATCGACGTGTAATGACATTAAGGCTATGTCTCTTTTAAATCCTTTTTGCTGAATTTTTTTTATTTGTAATACTTTATGAAAAAGGGAATTTTCTGTTTTGACTTCTAAAGTAGGAACTATCAAATATTTCAGAAAACCAAAGCATACCATGAATCTTTTGTTAGCAAACATTAATGTTACAATTATTTTGCAGTTTGATTTACAATTCGTGTGAAATATTTTCATTTGAATTGTACATCCTACCGTTGTTCAGTCTGTTACAGCAATGAGAAAGTTACAATGGCCACTGGTTACTAGAGCATTTTTGTATTAATGTCATCAAAATACGCTCTCTCTCTCTCTCTCTCTCTCTCTCTCTCTCTCTCTCTCTCTCTCTCTCTCTCTCTCTCTCTCCTGGGAAAATTGGAAAAACAATTCATCTGTGGCGCTAGACAAATGCTGTGTTTTAAAGCGGTGGAAGTTACCTTTCCTAATAAGCTTTAGAGTAAAAACTGACACTGGCGTGAATTTATTCTTTTCATTGTGCTTAGAGTGCGGAAGATTGGATTTTATTCTTCCAGAGACAGCAGCATTCGCCCAGAATTTATAAAAGCTATTGCATCAACACTATTTAGGATCCTATCCTCCCCCTTCTTCCGTCCCTTCTCTTCTCTTCTCTTCTCTTCTCTTCCATACCCTCCTCTAGTTCTATTGCCCGAAAATTCATACTTGAAGAGAATAATGTATGAGTTGTCCAAGATTCTTAAGGCTAATAAATTCTCGTTTTTATAGAAGCCGCAGTTTTAATGTGAGGAAAGGGTCGTTGAAGATTGGTTATACGAAATTTAGGATGGACATTACAAAAGTTGTTGTATCACTATACGTTATAACAATTTAATATTTTTTTTTTCTAGTTTTTTTCGTGTTTCTAATATTGATACAAGAAAGAAGCTGTCACTATCAATTTCTAAAGTAACAACAGTAAATTTTCTTCCTGATAGCTGAACTAATTATATAGTACTGTATTCGGATGAAAAGGATTCATAAGCCGAAGCTAAACCTGGCTACAGCAAAAACGATGGAATTTGATAATTTCTAAAGTCCTTTTGATGTGGAGAAAGTATTTATATTAGCAATTAACAGTCTTGGAATGTTGACATGCATGGGATGTATAGTGTGTAGAAGACTTGCTATATGGCTGACTGAGAAAACTTTGTCACTCGAAATAGACGGGTCTCGTTTATTTAAAGGGAACCATTATCGAACTAAAATCATTGGCAGATCTTTGCTCAGACTGCCTCTATCGCGTTTACAACGCTTCCAGAGAGCTCAAATCACCGGCAATTCTCTTCTCTGACAAACTGATTGTTACTTGCAAAGTTTAAATCAAAGCAGTGCCATATGAGTGTTATAGTTTGCTATGCACCAATAGATGATTCCCTTGAAGAAAGGAAGGAGGAATACAGATGGGGCCAAAACACCAGTTGAGGTATGACATCCCTTGGTTCGGTTGATAGAGGATTAATGCAATTGTTTCCTAGCATATCATTTAAGAATGATATATCCTTAATATTCAAAGAGGTCTTGCAGAAAGCCATGTGATGATGAGGTAAATCAACATTTACCTCTACTACCTTTCGCAGCAAAGAACGATTTTTTTATTAATTGGTCAAGAGATTTGGGACTGAAAATTATTTTTTTTGGTCATTTTTGACATTAACGCACTTGAAAAACTCCATTTTGATAAGATCTAATTTGTTTTCAATTGATTTGTAAAAAACTTTTACCTTAATTATACAATAGATATGATAAAATTTGTATGATAGACATTCTAATATTAGGGCAAAGGTTACCTGATAATCCAAGATTAATGATATTGATGCCTATACCTTTCGGCATCCGGCTGATATCCTCTTGTCAAGGAAGGCACTCTGACATTATTTTAATGGTATGTTTCCTCTTTTTTATTTTTCATAATTTGTTTTGTTTTCCTTGGGTGTTTACTAGATATCGCATTCTCTTAAAATGTGTTTGATTTATATTTCTCGTGAATATGTATCAATAACTCAGAAATGTTTTGTTTTCAAATTGAAAATTAACCCCCTTTAGGTTGGCAGAATGTAATGTTACTCATTAAATCTCATGGAAAGTCTTTGTTGTCAACTGCGGAAACAAAACATTATGATTGTCGATAAAATTCTGGTTTGAACAAAAGAGGTCAATTATTTGATATAGCTTTCATCATGCGAGTTCACAAAGAAACCAACTTTCGAATGATAAAGAATTGTTAACACAAAAGTATGGGAAATCATTTGAACTTAGGTGTCATGAAAGCGCACGATTATTGTACTTATTCGTAACTTTCAATTGTCAAGAATAGATAGTAAGGTTAATATATTTTGACTGATGGTAATAAAAATCCTTGTTTATCCTTTGAATAAAATGAATGATGCCATCTTGAGGAGAAATGAATTAGACATATATGGTAATCAACATCCTCATCATCATCTCCTCCTACGCCTGTTGACGCAAAGGGCCTCGGTTAGATTTCGCCAGTCGTCTCTGTCTTGAACTTTTAAATAAATACTTTGCCATTCATCATCTCTTACTTCACGCTGCATAGTTCTCAGCCATGTAGGCCTGGGTCTTCCAACTCTTTTAGTACCTTGTGAAGCCCAGTTAAAAGTTTGGTGAACTAATCTCTCTTGGGAAGGGCGAAGAACATGTCCAAACCATCTCCATCATACATTGTTTTGAACAGCTAAAGTCGAGGTAAATCAATAGATGGTCAAAATGTACTTGTCTTTTAGTATCTGTTGGAGTAATCTACAGAATAAGGTAAGCTCAAAACACGAGGAGTTGTGTAAATGAAACATTATTGAGGTCAATACATCTGACAACCCTTCATTTAGAGTTCTCAATGCAGTGATTCTACTTGTCTTCGGTGCAGTAAAAATAAATTGATAAAGATAAAGGATTTTAAACGAATATCTTTATTCAGGTCACATTTTACCGGAGGTTAAAAGCCGATCTGAAATAATCCTCTTACGTACATTTTGATAAGACTTTTTTTTTATTATTATAAACTTGCGCATTTAAGAATCTTGCTGATAATTTTAAACGTTTTTTAATGTAAAAAGTGTTTCTCGCTTTAGTTCATCTGTAGGGTTGATATATTTTTTTTAACAGTGCATTCTAATGATACTGTAAGGACATAGGATACACAGACATGTTTTGCCAATTCACACTGGCTATTTGTTTGATAAATTCATTTACATAATTTTCAGTTCTGTTCTCTTACCTAAAACGATTATAATTATTATTATTCTTGTTGATATTTCTCTTGTCAACAGCCTGATTCTTGTTATTTGGACTAAAGGGATATAAGTAAAATTAACTGCTAATATCAACTTTTACAGACAATGCCTACTACAAAACCCAAAGATATTCGTTACGTTAGATTTGAATAAGTATCTAGAATACTTTCATCTTTTTTTATTTGTTTGGTGTTTTATATCTTATGATAAACTTGCATGCATGGCTATGTTTATGTATGAATATACATTGAAGAACATTGAATATTGTTTGTGTGCACAGATGGGAAAATCAACTCGAGGAAATTATGTTTATATGATTCCTTTCTCCCATTTCAATTAATTTCATAATTTTAAGGAATATTATATACATCAGAAATTGACATCGTGATATTATCCTAGTTGAACGTTCCCTTCGTGTTTCCCGGAGGTCCTGAGTTTGGGCATGAGAGAAAGGGTTTGGAGGCCACAGAAGCACACCACTTCCTAAACTTGAGTCTTGTTTCTTTGATATGAACTTTCGGCTGAGCAACGTTCTGGAGGCATGCAAAGGGATATTGGCAGCGTTTGCATAGTCAAAAGCAGTTAGTAACCTTCCTCTCTCTTAGAATATAATTTCCATACATATACTATATATATATATATATATATATATATATATATATATATATATATATATATACACGAATCAACGGTTGAAAAACGAATAGGGTATTGATTGTTGCGCTATTTAGTAAATAGGGCTTAAAGTTGAAAAGGAAAGTTAGAATACGACTGTAAATGTAATGAAGGCAAGCGAATTTGAAAGACTGTTTAGTAATAGTGGTTGCAGATTTTGTGTAGAGGAGGAAAGAAAGAGGAAAACAAGTAATAAGTAGTGAGATGAGAAAATTTAAATGTTAATGGAGGAAAATCAGAGACTATTTGAGATACATTAGCATGATAAAAGCAAAGATCATTTTTAGGTTTATAGGTAGCTGGGTAGAATAGTTGATAATAATATACAGATAGCAGGTTGTTAGTAAAAATTGTAGTGGGAATAGAATATTGTTCTAATGTAAGTAAATGCTGAGCTAATATATAATGATCAAGTTGATCTTATAACAAAAGATGCCAAAGAAGGGATGGTGTTGCTTATATTAATGCAGTCTTGAGGTAAATATAATATTCTTAAACATGTTGCTTGTGTCATAGAGAAGGGAGGTAGAGTTGAAAGATGAGATAGTAGAAAAAGGCTGATCTAAATTTGATCATAATTGTTGAAGTGATTGTTTACTTATAAAAGGCAGTTAAAGGGCTATAGAATGAAAATACAACGAAAGTGAACAATATTATAAAAGGTTGAGAGGTAGCAAGTATACCTGTTACGGGGAGCTGGTGTATGGAATTTAATTGGGAAATAATTTGTTCTGGTGTATGAAGATGACAATATGATTTGATATATAAAAGAAAAAAGCTGTGTGACACACATGTGCCCATAAAAATCTCATGATATAATCGATAGAGAAACCGTGTTAAAGGTGTATAGTAGTGCTCGGTGTATTATTGATGATAAGGTTTTGAAACACATATGTCTTATTTCCATGCCTGTTCACTGTTTTTGTGGATCAACTAATGTGATCCAAACAAAAAAGTGCAGATGTTATAGTAGAGTTGTGGAATAAGAAACTGACTGGTTACTGTAGATATGGTGGTGATGGAACGCCGTGATCTTGTAAAAGCGTTTGAAACTGCTTGTAAGAGGAGAAGGATTAGAGTCAAATTTAAGAAAAAATAAGGTTAATATGGATGGAGAAAATATAGATAAAAAGCTACCAAATTTTGTGCAAAGTATTAGAAAGACTTTTCTATAGGTGTTAAATATGACCAGTGTATTACTGAGCCAACTCTTTTTTATGAAAGTAAACTGTGGATATTGATTGCAAATAAAGAAATAAGCTGATGATGTGAATGTATATTTGGTTGAAAAGCTACCGTAGTTGAGAGGATTAATCCAGATGCTTTGCGATTGCTTGATCAAGTTGAAAGATTAAAGGACTGTGGGTGAAAAGAAAGAACAGTTACATAAGAGAAAATATAAAATAAAACTCTGAGATATCTGTATAGAGGTCTGAAAGGGGTCTTGGAAAGGAAAGACCGTAACACATGGGGAGTGTAAGAGTATATGTAAGTTAGAGGTAATTGGCGCTTTGTGTAAAGCAAACTTCAATACACTTTGAAAGTGGATAATGTCAGGGAAGCTCTTTGCGTAGGGAGCTCGTCAACGATTCAGGAGGTATACACTATGTGTGTGTGTGTGTGTGTGTGTGTGTGTGTGTATTTCCATATCTGTGTGGGGATACCTTAATGTGGTGAAAGGGTTTGTGTATCGCCATGATAAGCACAGCTGTACTAGTCAGGTCCACCCATATTATTATTATTATTATTATTATTATTATTATTACTAGCCAAGCTACAACCCTAGTTGGAAAAGCAAGATGCTACAAGCCCAAGGGATCCAACAAGGAAAAATAGCCTAGTGAGGAAAGGAAACGAGGAAATAGATAAGCGCTGTAAGAAGTAATGAAAAATTGAAGTAGAATATTTAAAAATAAACATTAACAACATTAAAACAGGTAATTCATATATAGACTATATAAAGAAAAAAAACTTATGTCAGCCTGTTCAACATAAAACCATTTGTTGCAAGTTTGAACTTTTGAAGTTGGTATGCTTTGAGAAGGCGTACAAGTCTCCCACCCTCACAAATTCGCAGTTTGCCAGCGTGGTGAAGAACACGGGCCAAACCCCTGACATGAATAAGAGCATTTCTTTAGCATTTGTCCTGGAGTGGGCTAGACACATCGGCATATGTTGTTGTTGTTGTTGTTGTTGTATGCATTTATTTGTGCTCTTGTTGGTGTGCACTTTGTATACATTAAAGATATTTTAACATTGTCCATATAGTTATTCAAATGTACCGTATTTTTCAATGTTTCTTCATCTTTTGGTGTAAATGCATGGTAAAATCCCTTTGGCTCCGGCGCATAACCTTTCCTTATTGTTATACATATTGTTTTCTTTAAGATAATTAATTATAATTGGCAGGAAATCATCGGCCAAGTGACTCTGTGAAAGCTCTGCGGTTATTAAATAAAGTCTTTTATTTCATATTAACATTTCTACCTATTATTTTGATAATATATTCATTACCATTAATAAAGAACCCGAGTTTTATCATTTAAAATCTGGTTTTCTTGAATATTGTTCCTTATGTTGCTTAATTGAGGCAAATATTGAAAGGAAGCCCCTGCAAACGTTTGGTCATCTGGACTGTCAATTTTAAGCAACAACAGTTATAAGAATTCCATGGCAGAAAATGTATAAGTGAAGAATCACCGCTATTTTTATAATACACCGAAATTATTGCTAGCCATGAGGAACAGCTAAAAAATCTTTTGTAATCTACTATAGACTTCCTTGGTTTTGTGTGTTGCTATCGTTTAAATATCATCAGTTTCGATGTCAGCATTTTTAGTCATTCTTTCAAGTATGAAGAGCAACTTTTTTATGAGTAGTATTATTTTTTTCGGTTTCATGGTAGCTTTCTGGATCGTCAGCCACTTGCATTCTGTAGGACTCGAGTTCAAGCTCTTTTTGTGGGATAATTGATTTCACTTGAAAACATAGCTTTACTATAACTGTAAACCTGGAATGGGAATTTTAGGGGTTGTTTATAGGCATACCTGCTAGTCATTAGTAGGCACTGCCAGGCCCTCCCTGGTCGTATCGTGGATGAGAGTGGGATTGAATGATGATGTCCTGCCAGATGCATTTGCCGCTCTTGCGTGACCATTGTATCTTTAGTTAGGAAATTATACAGTTTCCCATTTGGTAATCACCTGTTAGCATTATTGCCTCCGCTAATGAAGTTGGAAGGAGGTTATTAGGTTATGTTTGCATTTACTGCACAGCCTCTACTATGTTTAAAATGCTTCCAGAAGGCTAAAATCACTGGATGCAACACCACTTTCACTCACTGGACAGCCTCTACAACGTTTACAACACTTCCATAAAGCTCAAATCACTGTCAGTTCTTTCCTCAGACAGCCTTTACAATGTTTATAATGCCCGCAGAAGGGTTTAGTCACTGGCTACAACACCCCTTGCACACACTGCACAGCATTTACAAGGTTTGCAATGCTTCTAGTATCGTACTTGTGTGTTTGTTTGTTAACAGCTTCCTGCCTACAATTTTAATCGTAGGTTAATGAATTTGTAGGGATTAAATATTTGCAGTTCACGTTTGAAGGTCACATTCCAGCAAAATGTCCAATTCACGTAATCAGCCATAAGTTTGAACATCGTTGTCACAGACTTCAAACTTGGTTCATATTTGAGTGTATGAATTATACTTGTTAAGGTCAAAGGTCAAGGTCGAACAAAAGGTCGAGAAGTAAGCTGCCGTGATGAAGGTCTGCGCTCTACTGAGTGCCCCTCTAGTTTTGTTATAAAATGAGTGTCTTGAACTAGTGTCTGGTACATAACACGCCGTTTAAGTTTCCCTTTTTATGTTCTTGATATCACATATCAGATATCTTTTGTTCTCTTGGTGTAAGCCTGTAAAACAGTTTCTAGATGTTGGTGCATTTAATTGTGTATGATTGTTATAGTATAACAAAAGACCATAGTAGAATTTACAAATTTCATAATCTCTTTTGTTCAACTGCAATCTGCTCATTTGAAAAAAAAAATACGGTAATAATTAGTAATACCAGTATATAATTATAAGTAATTATTTCGTACTCAGTTGTCTCCATAAATGCTATAAGATTGAAGATATAGAAGAGTCAAAGAATAACATACACCGATGCAAGGTTCACTGGAATTTGTAAAATGCGTTGCACGAGTGGCAGTAATAAATGATTTTACAGTATCCTTTCAGCCCCTACCTGTACTTACTTTTTATCCTTCATGCCACTTATGGCCCAAATTTCATAAACGAATCCATTTACATAAAGAGATTAATTACTATGTCTTTTCTGGCCAAAAGTTCGGAAAAAAAAAATAGAAATTATTGAGGGCTTTGTGTTCAAGAGTATAATTAGAGTTGGTTTTACTTTATGGGACATTTGTTTCTCTCTCTCTCTCTCTCTCTCTCTCTCTCTCTCTCTCTCTCTCTCTCTCTCTCTCTCTCTCTCTCTCTCTCTCTCTCAAATAATGTTTAATCTGTTTCCCTATGTCATCTTTGCTTTTCCATCGACTTCCAAATATCGTATACACTCAGTTTCCTCGTTTTGAATTGAGAAATGGGTTTCACAATGCACAGTAAGAAAGGTAAAGTTGTAAGCAATTAAGTGACGATTAACTATTGGATAAGGAAACTGTTCCTTGTTAAGTATGAAAATAACGATCGTATAATATATTTCCGATATTAATGTAAGTTTACAAAAGAAGTTTAGAGAGTAGTGATTCCCTGGCTTCCCTTCCTTCTCCCTCTCCACACATCAAACTGTAGTTGATGATGCACTTGTGAATGGCAAGTAATCTGGCACAGAGCAACTCATTAGTGGGGAATTATTGTCATATAAATAGGACAGAGAGTGAGGATCTGTTCTTATGGGAAGGACGGTTTGGGAACAGGGTGGGCGAGTGACTAAGTGTCCAAAGAAAACATATTATGCTGGAAGGAACTGGGAATGTGTAATACATAAGAGAGTGAAGATATACTCGATATGATATCATCTTACTTCTGATGTAATTTTCGTCAGTTTCGCTTTCAGATGCGAGGAAACATGTTAGAGGGAAGGGGAGCAATATGATTTACTATGTTGGTTATAAATCTGAGAGCGCTTAATCCAGTATTATAAGTGTCAATTGCAGTATATTTTATTTTTTGTAAATCATGATTACACCCCCCCCCCCCCCCCTCTTCCCCCGTGGTATTAGTTTTCAAGTTAAATTGTTTCAAGGCTGTAGACTATTGCGGTAATTTTTTTAGTATCTATATAAGAAAAGTCTGAAATTAGATAACTTCTTTATTTATTTATTTTTTTTTTTTTGCTAAGTAACGTTACTATTTAACTCTTAAGCAAACGTACAATTAGTTTACATATTTGTTATACGGTCTTTCTATTGGATTTGTTTCTTTTACAATTCCTTAATTTGTTTTTATTTTTATTTTCTTGGCAATTAGAGAACAAATGGTTTCATTGGTCATAATTGACTTATTTCTTTGTTGCTTGAAACTGAGCCAGTGGCCGTTCGCTTGCAACGGCCATAATATCGTGGTGGACCAAATGTCCGGCCTTCAGTTCAAACCTTTTTATTCGTGATATTTCATTTGGCAAGTAACAAAAGAATAGACTATTTCAAGCTCTTAGTATGCTGCTTGTCCACGTTAAAAGTAAAAGCTTTCCAGCATTAAAAGAATTTCAATGTAGCGTACTGTGCCAGTTTCTGGTAAAAAGAACTCTGCTCCCAATGAAGATCTATTTACTCATTTTTACAATACTAGATGGGATGCCATAAAGTCAGGTATTACTGGCGAGGACTACCTTTGTCTTCAAAGAGGTTACTATAAAGGTTTAAATGCTGCTCATGAATGGTAGGGGCAAGGGAAAGTGACGTTGTCCTATCGATTAGGACAAGGCCCCAGAGACTGACCATTTATACATATGATCAGCGCCCCAGCCCCCCTCTCCACCCAAGCTAAGACCAAGGAGGGCCAGGCAATGGCTGCTGATGACTCAGCTGATAGACTTATAGTCTCCCCCAAACCCCCCATCCTTAGCTCACAAGGATGGTGAGGTTGCAACGACCTAAGAAACTAACGAGTTTGAGCGGTGCTCGAACACACCAGTCTAGCGTTCACCAGTGAGGGACATTACCACATCGGCCGCCACATCAGACATCGCAGTTTGAACATTGTTTGCTTATGGAGATTGGAAAACCATCGTGAGACTTTCATATTAATGGTGGTTCTCTTCATTTTTCCCAACAAAGGTAGTTATTACTCAGATCTCCAGAGGATACCCTTCCATAAATTGCACTATATTTCAGAAAGGTACTTTAGCTTGCACCTTTATGCTTTATGATCCTACTGTTTATTAGAATTAAAGTCAATCTGTGCATCTCTGCATATAGTAGAAAGTATCTTGCTGCTGAGTAAAATGAAATAGGTATATGAATAACATTTGTATGGTGTATATATATATATATATATATATATATATATATGTATATATATATGTGTGTATATATATATATATATATATATATATATATATATATATATTATATATATAGATATATATATATACACATATATGCTTATTTATTTAATTATTTATTTCACAGCGTGTCTGGATGTTTTGAAAAATTTAGATGGGTAAAATGCCAAAATTAACATTATAGCGGGTGTGTGTGTGTGTATATATATATATATATATATATATATATATATATATATATATATATATATATATATATACATCACTAAGATTACTCTACTCTCATCATTCCTATCTGAAATCTTTAAACTCAGATGACAATGAATGAAGTTTTCCTCAAAGGCTCTTATTAGCTGTTAAGAAACATGTCTACATACACGTCATTCTGAGAGAGCCGTAAGGGATAACAATGCTTTCGTGTTTGTAGATGCAATATACTTATTACATCATTTGCTGTGTCTAGACTCGCTCATTTAAGTCTCTGTCACTTACATGGACGTGTCTAAAAAAATTCTATCCATCTCCTGGTATTGATATATTTATCTACTATAGTCAATTCTTTTTAACGAGGCAGATTTACACCGACTCGCAGGGGTGCCCTTTCAGCTCGGAAAAGTTTCCTGATCGCTGATTGGTTGGACGAGATAATTCTAACCAATCAGATAGCAGAAAACTTTTCCGAGCTAAAAGGGCACCCTTGCGAGTCAGTGCAAATGCGCCTCATTAAAAATAATGAATATAGTTATAGGTTGAAATTTATCTAATTCCTGTAAAAAGAACATAACGCTGAATTAGTTCATAGAAGATATGAAAGTAGAGGGAAGTGGATGTGATGTATTTTTCTATCCAGAGATGTTTATAAATTTTTCAAATTTTTTTTCTTATCTTGAGGCGAAGCCTGGGAGAATTCAGTTTTGCTTTTTATTTATGTTCGATTAAAAATGTATCCCTTCAATTTAACCCTTTTTATGCGCTTGATTAATTCATGCATATATTAAATGATATCCATTCACCCATACCAATCACGTTTGCTGTATGGCTCATTTCACATTTACCAAGTATGAAAAAGTCAATTTGTATTGTATCCACTATTACCATAATTTCCTTTGCATTAACTCGAACGTGCTTTTGTCCTGTTCTTTTTTCTCTCTAGTTTCATATGAAACACTTTTATTTGATCCTGTGTTTGTAGAATAATTTGTTTTAAATATTCTTTTGTATATAAATGTATAATTATATATTTACATATGACTGGAAATAGAATCTTAATGTTCAAGGTAGTTGAGTGGTATAACTTGTCATTACCCAACTACACATTTTTCTACAGGACAAATATTTGAGGTGTACACGGGTGGGGGGGACTGTAATGCCCTGAACTTGAAAATTTTTAGAGAATATTGGGTTATATCACACGCTTTTAATTAACTTGATTAATTGATTTATTTAATCTTTTTAATCCATTCTCATTTCACATTTGGATGTTAATATATGAAAGTGGTGTGATTGGTTTTGTAGGTTGAAATGGTAGCAAATGTTGCGAATATACTGATGCGGTTAATTAATTTCTGTACCATGGTCTTCTACTGTCTTGGGTTAGAGTTCTCTTGCTTGAGGGTACACTCGGGCACACTATTCTATCTAATTCCTCTTCCTCTTGTTGTGTTAAAGTTTTCATAGTTTATATAGGCAATATTTATTTTAATGTTGTCACTGTTCTTAAGATATTTTACTTTTCCATTTTTCCTTTCCTCACTGGGCTATTTTCCCTGTTGGGTCCCCTGGGCTTATAGCATCCTGATTTTCCAACTAGGGTTGTAGCTTAGCAAGTAATAATAATAATAATAATAATAATAATAATAATAATAATAATAATAATAATAATAATAATAATAATATCATGTAGAGGTGAATGGCATTTAATACCCCAGTGCTTGGCTTGAGGCCTAAATTTTATAATCCTTATCCTTACCCATTTTTATTTAAGGTTTTCTAATCCCGTGCCACAGATCTTTGCTAACAGCGTTATCGTGAAATTGCTCGAGTTTATGTGGTACTTTTGGTCAACAATCGTAAGGGTAACCAAGATTTCCGATTGAGTATCTTCCTTAAGCCTTTTTGTTATTATTATTATTATTATTATTATTATTATTATTATTATTATTATTATTATTATTATTATTATTAGCCAAGCTACAACCCTACTTGGAAAAGCAAGATTCTTTAAGCCCAAGGGCTTCAATAGGGAAATATAGCCTTGTGAGGAAAGGAAATAAGGGAATAAATAAATGATGAGAACAAATTAACAATAAATAATTCTAAAAACAGTAACAACGTCAAAACAGATTTGTCACATATAAACAATAAAAAAACTCATGTCAGCCTGGTCAAAATAAAAAAAAATTTCTGCAACTTTGAACTTTTGAAGTTCTACTGATTCAACTACCCGATTTGGAAGACCATTCCACTACTAATAAAGAATTCCCTATGCCAAAGGCACTTGAGCAATTTCGCGACTCTCCTTTTGCAGAGCGTATGCCATTGCATATTTTTTTTTTTCTAATTACTCGTCTTATGACTTAACTTTTGCTCCTTCCAATCTGTTACGGATATCTGTAATACTGTATTTGATTTTTCTCGACAATGTGGGAAACTTGTGTTGGCAGTCTAAATCCATCAGCTTTTATTTAAATAGATCATATACAATCCATGAGTTTTCATTATTTACCCGTAATGATTTATCAATCTGTGCTCACTTCATGCAGAATTAGCTAACAGTTGCAACTTTTCCATTCAAGATTACAGTTTTCTATAATTTCCTTAACAGAGTAAGATCAAAAGCCCGGACTCCTTATCAGCAATGCGCATCTCTAATCATGCCTTAGTACTCTTGACACTTTTGGGATATGTCTACTTACTCATTATCTATTACTTCAAATTGTGTAGCTTATTTCATTCTTTAGTCTTCAAATACGTTTTAGTATTGCGTGATTATGGAGATAGAAGTCGATCCATTTAATCTCTCGTTCATCGCCATCTATGAGCTTTAATACTAGATACTATCAGTAAGAAAAAAATAATCGTCTTCTTTGCCTTCAGCTTTTCCCATTCAATGTGGTGTCGCTGTTTATAGTCAGCCTTCTCCATATTCCTCTGACTTGTACATATTGCTCTCTGAGACCCTTTTCCTTCATGTCATTCAATAATTTATCTTTCCACCTGAACTTTCATTTTTCCTCCGGGTTTAGATCACCCTTAGACTGATGCAAATTTATTACTAATGAGAGTATATGTTTACAAAAAGGTATTTAGGCAAACAATTAGAATAGCGCCAACGTTATCCCTGCGTGTTGTAAGAGGCGACTAAAAGGGACGGGACGAGGGGGCTGGGAACCCCCTCTCCTGAATTGAAATTCCTGTGAGACATCATCAAAGAGATGGAGCTGGGGGGAGAGTGGCTGCTCCCCGCACTCTAGTTTTGGGGTGTTTGAATGTGCGTGGATGTAGTACGATAGAGAGTAAAAGATGTGAGATTGGAAGTATGTTTAGAAGTAGAAGGATGGATGTATTGGCCTTGTGTGAGACAAAGATGAAAGGAAAGGGTGAAGTGATGTTTGGTGAAATGTCTGGTAGAGTGTCTGGGATTGAAAGGGGAAGAGCGAGAGAGGGTGTGGCTTTATTGCTGAGTGAATGGATGACAGGTAAAGTAGTGGAATGGAAGGAGATATCATCTAGGTTAATGTGGGTAAGGGTTAGGTTGGGTAGGGAATGTTGGGCGTTTGTCAGTGCGTATGGGACAGGTAGTGAGAAAAGTGAAGAAGAGCGGAATGAGTTCTGGAATGAATTAACTAGGTGTGTAGAAGGACTGGGTAGAAGGAATTATGTAGTTGTTATGGGTGACTTAAATGCTAGAGTGGGCGCTGGAGAGGTAGAAGGTGTCATTGGGAAATATGGCGTACCAGGTGAAAATGAGAGTGGTGAGAGACTGGTAGATATGTGTGTTGAACAAGAGATGGTAATAAGTGCTAGCTTTTTTTAAAAGAAAGATAAAAATAAGTATACATGGGTAAGAGTGGCAAATGGAAGAGTATTAGAAAGGGCATTAATGGATTATGTGTTGATTACTAAAAGAATGTTTGGAAGATTGAAAGACGTGCACGTGTTTAGGGGTATGGCTAACGGTATGTCTGATCATTTTTTGGTGGAAGGAAAATTAGTTGTAGCAAAAGAGTGGGGGAATAGAGTAGGTGGATGTAAAAGGGAGCTAGTGAGGGTTGAAGAGCTAATAAAACCGGGGGTAAAAAGTAAATATCAGGAAAGGTTGAAAATGGCATATGACGAGGTGAGAGTAAGAGAAACGTAATTTAGAGGAGGAGTGGAAGTTAGCAAAAGAAAATTTTGTTGGGATTGCAAGTGATGTATGTGGCAAGAAGGTTGTTGGAGGCAGCATGAGGAAGGGCAGTGAATGGTGGAATGAAGGAGTGAAGGTAAAAGTGGAAGAGAAAAAGAGGGCTTTTGAAGAATGGCTGCAGAGTAATAGTATAGAGAAGTATGAAAAATATAGAGAGAAAAAGGTGGAAGTAAAGCGCAAGGTACGTGAGGCAAAGAGGGCAGCTGACCTGAGGTGGGGTCAGGGACTGGGTCAGTCATATGAAGAGAATAAGAAGAAGTTTTGGAAAGAAGTGAAGAGACAGTGAAAGATGGAAATGGAAGGTTGTTAAAAGGAGAGGAGGCAAGGAAAAGGTGGGCGGAATATTTTGAAAGTTTGCTGAATGTTGAGGATGATAGGGAGGCAGATATAATTGCTGTTCCAGGTGTTGAGGTGCCAGTGATGGGAGATGAGAATGAGAGAGAGATTACAATAGAGGAAGTGAGGAGAGCACTAGATGAAACGAGAGTAGGAAAAGCATCTGGTATGGATGGTGTGAAAGCTGAGATGTTGAAGGAAGGGGGTGTGACTGTACTTGAATGGTTGGTGAGATTGTTTAATGTGTGTTTTGTGTTGTCAATGGTACCAGTAGATTGGGTTTGTGCATGTATTGTACCACTATATAAGGGTAAGGGAGATGTGCATGAGTGTTGTAATTCAAGAGGTATTAGTTTGTTGAGTGTAGTTGGAAAAGTGTTTGGTAGAGTACTGATTAATAGGATTAAGGATAAAACAGAGAATGCAATCTTGGAAGTACAGGGTGGTTTTAGAAGAGGTAGGGGTTGTATGAATCAGATTTTTACAGTTAGGCAGATATGCGAGAAATATTTAGCAAAAGGTAAGGAGGTGTATGTTGCGTTTATGGATCTGGAGAAAGCATATGATAGAGTTGATAGGGAAGCAATGTGGAATGTGATGAGGTTATATGGAGTTGGTGGAAGGTTGTTGCAAGCAGTGAAAAGTTTCTATAAAGGTAGTAAAGCATGTGTTAGAATAGGAAATGAAGTGAGCGATTGGTTTCCGGTGAGAGTGGGGCTGAGACAGGGATGTGTGATGTCGCCGTGGTTGTTTAACTTGTATGTTGATGGAGTGGTGAGAGAGGTGAATGCTCGAGTGCTTGGACTAGGATTAAAACTGGTAGGCGAGAATGATCATGAATGGGAGGTAAATCAGTTGTTGTTTGCGGATGATACTGTACTGGTAGCAGACACAGAAGAGAAGCTTGACCGACTAGTGACAGAATTTGGAAGGGTGTGTGAGAGAAGGAAGTTGAGAGTTAATGTGGGTAAAAGTAAGGTTATGAGATGTACGAGAAGGGAAGGTGGTGCAAGGTTGAATGTCATGTTGAATGGAGAGTTACTTGAGGAGGTGGATCAGTTTAAGTACTTGGGGTCTGTTGTTGCAGCAAATGGTGGAGTGGAAGCAGATGTACGTCAGAGAGTGAATGAAGGTTGCAAAGTGTTGGGGGCAGTTAAGGGAGTAGTAAAAAATAGAGGGTTGGGCATGAATGTAAAGAGAGTTTTATATGAGAAAGTGATTGTACCAACTGTGATGTATGGATCGGAGTTGTGGGGAATGAAAGTGATAGAGAGACAGAAATTGAATGTGTTTGAGATGAAGTGTCTGAGGAGTATGGCTGGTGTATCTCGAGTTGATAGGGTTAGGAACGAAGTGGTGAGGGTGAGAACGGGTGTAAGAAATGAGTTAGCGGCTAGAGTGGATATGAATGTGTTGAGGTGGTTTGGCCATGTTGAGAGAATGGAAAATGGCTGTCTGCTAAAGAAGGTGATGAATGCAAGAGTTGATGGGAGAAGTACAAGAGGAAGGCCAAGGTTTGGGTGGATGGATGGTGTGAAGAAAGCTCTGGGTGATAGGAGGATAGATGTGAGAGAGGCAAGAGAGCGTGCTAGAAATAGGAATGAATGGCGAGCGATTGTGACGCAGTTCCGGTAGGCCCTGCTGCTTCCTCCGGTGCCTTAGATGACCGCGGAGGTAGCAGCAGTAGGGGACTCAGCGTAATGAAGCTTCATCTGTGGTGGAAATGTGGGAGGTTGGGCTGTGGCACCCTAGCAGTACCAGCTGAACTCGGCTGAGTCCCTGGTTAGGCTGGAGGAACGTAGAGAGTAGAGGTCCCCTTTTTTGTTTTGTTTCTTGTTGATGTCGGCTACCCCCCAAAATTGGGGGAAGTGCCTTTGGTATATGTATGTATGTATTTAGGCAAGAAAAAGTTATGCTTTAGCTTGCAAAAGGTTTAATAATACTTCGACTTAGTCGATAGTCCGGGTGGGTTTTATCGAAAATATTTCGGGGGCAAAACTAAGTTAATTAAGAATTTTAAGAATTTAATAATAATTTGAGTTACTAACCCTTAAACTGCTGTTACATGGGACAATATTTATCGGGAGACGTGAAACCTTTTTATTAACAATTTGTTCCCGTAAACTTTCTCTGGACACTACGAGGGTAATGAGCTTTTCTGTAGTAATCAATTTGCATATATATTAATATAGTAGAAAAGAAAATACTGTTTTTTCATAATAAAATGCAGAAGCGACATTCTATCCTATTAGGCTGTGTTAAATTACACGAGTAGTAGGTTTCTCTTAAATCCATGTACAATGTATATTGAGCACAATAGACTTTTACTTCTGTTATTGAGAATTCGACTGTGTCTCGGCTCTCTAATAATTCCTGTATAGTAATAAAAGTATAAATTGTTTCTTGATAGTATTTTTAGCGATAGTATTTTCCGCTTATAACAAAAAACACTCTATTTAGG
>NC_090725.1:101142721-101160221 GCF_036898095.1 Palaemon carinicauda | reverse complement strand
ATGCAAATACCCTGTCTGGCAAAAAGGGGTAGGCAGTTTAAAAATTGGTTCTTTTTACCCCAAATGGTCAATAAGAAACAAATGGAGAACCGTTATAAAGAAGTGGCATGCTAGAGCATATCGTTACCCAAGAAAACTTGAGGCGTATATTGTAAGAGCTTATAGTAGACAGGCAGTGGCAAAGTTCAGAGTTCGAGAACTGAATGAATTATCACCCTCGGGCGTGGAGCAATCAATTGAGGCACCTATGAGGATGCAGCCGTCCTGAATAAATGTGCACACGCTCCATTTGAGTTTACATAAAGTTACATGGTGCATATGTTCAGGCCTCTTAACTACTGTGCTTCAGGATGGCAAGAAGAACAGTTTTTCATACTTATCTTTTAAGCCATCACGAATTAATTATATCTTGTTGGTAAGGTGCCCGAACAGCCTCTGTTTCTATATAATTTTTACAGTATCTAAACAGTAATTTATCACTATAGGAATAACTAACGATTATAGTTCTGGTAAACTTCATACAAATGATAGATGGAGTTTTTATGTGATATTTAACTCGTAATTTTAACAGCGTTGTAGGTTACCATAGGATTATAATGATCGTCCGTGAATATAAAGGGAAAAAAATGTATGAGTAAAGTTGAATGCTCGTTTTAAAGCCACGATCTCTCTCTTTAGTTTTATTCTCTTCTCGTCGTCTGGTTCGATGCCAATATCCTTTCCTATCAAATATATTACGGTGATGATTAGCTTGACATTCTATGTGAAAATAATCTATTTTTACTTATTATTTCTAAAGCAATAGTGTTGCTTTTCTTAGCAGTACACATAATTTTTATTATTGGTGACATGATCTTTCACTTTCAGTTGAAAATAATTTTCACTTAATTGTCGCTTTGTGTGTGTAATTTAACTTTTTGATAAAGTTTGATTGAAATGAAACCAGATGTGTGGCTTTAGACGGAAATAAACACTCGCCCAAGGAAATGATATGCGCTTAACGGTCTGATGTGTGAGATAAAACGACACTGATTTAGAACGTTGTTATCTTTGGGGTATTATTCTTCTTACTAATGTTTTACGTCGAGAGTGACTATTATTCTTTGTTTTATGGTCTGCGGCGGTTATCTTTTAAAATGTCACGATGTTCTTTTTACCTGTTTTTCTGTAAAACATTTGTTGCTAAAAGAAGTAATTTATTACCCTTATTGTTTTCTTCTCAAAATCGTTTTAACTGTATTTCAACCGAGTTCATTTGTAAGTCATCTTAATTTTGAAATATAATTTTTTTTTTTTAAATATACAGTTCTCACTTTCTTCTTTTATTTTTTGATATTTAAAGACTGTTCACTTGGTATCATATCTCTCCTTTTTCCATTTGAACTCAAGTTTCAAATGTCTTTAAGACTACATAAGAGTATTCCGTTCTTAATTTATGTAAAATTTGAAAACGTGCACGGAAAAAGCACCTACGTTGACTACTCCCTTTTTTTTTTTACCAGGGACCGAATAGTATTTTGTCTTTTCTCAGTCTCTTTACAGCAAATTACAAATCAATTCTTAAGAAAAATTCTGATGTGTGTAAGGTACACTTCATTTATTTCGGACTATAAAAGAAATTATTTTTCTTGTAAAACGTTTTGTGTACTTTTAATAGTTGCATCTATAGAATTGTATTTGGTTTGCTCATATTACGAGCTTTTATTTTTGATGCATTTAAAGTATATCTATTTTAATTAATTTCTTTGTTTCTTTATTTTTCTAGGTGAGACAGCAAGACCAGCAGCAGGCCTCAGATCGGGTGAGTTACGACCATAGTAATAAGGATGATGATTGATTGATTGATATTGATGATGATGATTATGATTATGAGGATGATGAAAATTACTATAGTTGTAATAGTGAGGTTAGGTGTTGGTGGTAGTAGTGATGACACTTAGGACCCTTGTGCTAGATTGTAATGAAGAGGTATACAGCTCAAGGCTATATCAGGTGGATATGCGCGTGTGACCATCAGTGCTAGTTCAGCAAATATAAGACTCAAATGATGTCAAGTGAAATTAGCCTACGTCAGATGCATTTAATCTCGTAGAGTGATTACTCCGTTTTAAGTTCTTTAAGTGTAGAAGTCACCAGTTAATTGAGAATAAGTCCAACTAACATATATATATATATATATATATATATATATATATATATATATATATATATATATATATACTTATATATATATATATATATATATATATATATATATGTTCAACGAAGCCATATACTTTAATATCGTAAAGTCTGGATTCTCTTACAGCCCTCAGGATCAGAGTTCCAAAGGCGAAACCACTCAAGACAATATCTTGTGGCCGGCCTCTGGGACTCTGATCCTGAGGTTGGTAAGGGAATCGAGATGTTAAGGTATTAAAATATATGGCTTATTTGAATATGAAAAACACGTCTAAATGTGGAAAATTTATATATATATATATATATATATGTATATATATAATATATATATACAGTATATATAATATATATATGTATATGTATATATATATATATATATATATATATATATATATATATATATATATATATATATATATATATATATATGCGCGAATAACTCACAGGAATACCTGACGCTTAAATGCAAAAACAACAGAGGGAAAAAGCGGGATGTATATTTCAGATAGAACTAGAGTTAATTAGGACTTGATTTTAAAGTTCCATTAGAAGAAATTTGCATTATTATACATACGAAGCGGAAAGGAGCATGTACACGAAAATACCTAAAGCAAATTGTCTAGACAAGGTTAGGTGGAGCATTTTGGATGAGATGATGTGGATGGTTATACATTTTATTTTCAGAACACCTCATCTTGATGGTTTCTTTTTCATAAATAACAGATGTTTTGCTATGTACATGTGTGTCTTTGTGTATTTGCTTTCGCTCTTTTGTATAGGATGGAAATTTCTTTTATGCATCAGTGTCATAATAGACAATACCCTGTTTAATTTTTTGGGGGGTATTTTGTGTGTATATATATATGTGTGTGTGTATATATATATATATATATATATATATATATATATATATATATATATATATAAAATGTGTATATATGGATGTATATACAGTATATATTTATATATATATATATGTATAAAACTATATACTGTATATACATCCATATATACACATTATATATATATAATGTGTATATATGAATGTATATACAGTATATATTTATATATATATATATATATATATATATATGTATATATAAATATTCATATACTGTATATAATTATAATTGTGTATATATAAATATATATACAGTATGTTATATATACAGTATATATGTATATACATGTATATATGTATATATGCGTATATATATATATATATATATATATATATATATATATATATATATGTTTATGTATATGTATATATATACGGTATATATGCCTGTATCCACAACCTATCAGATTTTTGGCTTTCCACAGATTTTTTATGCCGATAACTGGAAACCTTTATTCGAGCTGGAAATTACCGAAAACTGACATAATTCAGGCCCTTCTATGTAAGACGCATAATCACCAGTTTATGGAGACCAACATAAACCATGTGTTTTTTGTGTAGGCACATATTTGTCGAATTCTATTTTCATAGAACAACTATACACGTGAGCACTTTTGCATAGTAGTGATTTTGCTGTTATTTTCGTTTAGGATTACACATACATACAAATATGCATATATATAATATATATATTTATGTGTATATATATATATATATATATATATATATATATATATATATATATGTATGTATATACATATATATGTATATGTATGTATATATACATATGTATAAATATATATCTAATCTGACTTTATTCATGTTGATTAGTGTTGTTTATATGTAAATTATCCTAATTTTCGTATTACGGCTTTTGATTATGATTATATACATTAAAAATAATTTTCTTTATTTGTGGTACTGGTAGCGCTTCGGACATGCAAATATTGCTTCCATACGTGTTTTATTCAAATTAAATTTGCATTTCTATTGCATACACATTGATATTATGAATACATAGACGAATATATATATATATATATATATATATATATATATGTATATATATATATATATATATATATATATATATATATACTCTTTCCTTTAAATAAAAACAAGTCGCCTAAAAATATGGTGGGAAAGTTTAAGATTTTGTAAGGTGACTAGAGCGTAACGGGAAAACTTTCAGTTCTTAATAAAGCCGATTTTATTTTTCATTCTTTGTTATTCGTTTACTACACATTTCTTGTCAAACTTAGGTTTTCTTTTTACTTGAGATGAAAGCGAAATTAATTAAACTTCGATATCTTCATCATCACGTCTAGTGTTAATCTAATTACCTTCGTAAAGTGAGATTTACTTCTTTCCAAATAAAGAAAATATCTATAAAGTTACTATCTAAAATTTCATTCGTGGTGACATTATGGAGACTTGAACTTTCAAATTATTATAGTATTTGAGGTTTTTCAGAGTGTTGGCCGAGACGGACCATCTAAATGTACCGTAAACATATTTTAGTATTGCTGCCCAGATTTGGAATTAAATATCCACTAGGGGAGTTGGCCGAGTACTTTTTATGCGAACTTGAAGATCTGTATTCCCTTCCAGTTTCTCTGAATAATATAGTTTAATAATGCTCATATATATATATATATATATATATATATGTATGTATATATATATATGTATAATGTGCATATATATATATGTATATTTATATATATGCTGAATATATATAATTATATATATATATATATATATATATATATATATATATATATGTCTATATTTTTATATATATATATATACACATACATATAGAGTATATATATATATATATATGTATATATATATATATATATATATATATATATATATATATATATCGTTTACATAGAATTAAGTTTAAGAAAGTGAGTGCATCTGCAAAAAAGCCAAGTAAATTCCAATTTAATATTGTTTTTATGTCAGCATGAGTTGTGGAACCCTTTGAGTGCACAGAACAAGCATCCAAATACTACTCTCGCATACCACTTGTAGGATTTGAGCTGTATACGTGTGTGACCCTGTTCCCCATCTAAAGTAATTCCCCCTTCTTTTTACATAACTCTTCCACCCTGAAGTTGTTATAGTTAACGTTATGTGGAAATACCCATTTTTTAATGTAGTTTTTTCCCCCTTGATATATTCTACCCCATGTCCGTTCGGTTTTATCACTCTGTGTTGGCTTTCAGTTATCTCTATTGTTGTTATAAGATGTTATCACGTGTCTGAAGATTATATTGTGTGTGTAGTTAACACATTTTGTAGTGGTTCAAATAATATAACACGTAGTTATCAATGTGATTTCTTTATTAATTATATACTGTAGTTTGTTGTAGCTAGGTTTGTTTCCCGTATGCCCATGTTTACCCGTATGTTATCTCTCTCTCTCTCTCTCTCTCTCTCTCTCTCTCTCTCTCTCTCTCTCTCTCTCTCTCTCTCTCTCTCTCTCTCTCTCTAGGTATTTCTTTGGTCTTCTCATTTCATAAAAACAACACGGAATATTACCTATTACAAGAAGAAGAAAAAACTTGACAATAATTTAATTACACGACTAGAATTTATTAGCTTGTCAAATTCCTTTTGTAATTTTATTTCTGTATCCATAACATAAACTTTATATATGGTTAAAATCTATGGTTACCTTTTCTTTTTATATATTTTGTGTAACCTTTTCTTCAAATATCTAATTATTAATTTGTTTACATTCATCGATAACCAAATTTCTTTGATATATAAATGTGTAGATTAATAAGGTAAGTATCGATGTATTTGATGACATAAATCTAAGACAAAAAATTGAAAACGATCGCCATAAAAATGCTGAATAAAATCTTAAGGTAATGCAAAAAACGTTAATATTGTAATTTCCTTTCTAGTGCCATCCGTCTCTTGTGACCCTTCCTGTGAAGGGCCAAAACTTTTGAATGACCCATTCATAAGTTTTGACCCTACCCAGGAAGTGTCGCAAGAGAAAAACACATCTTGTATTTCTTACATACAGTAGTCCCACCTGACTTCAGTTCAGTTGGTTCGCTGCTCTTCAAGAATTCAAGTCCCATGTCTAAAGAATATTGGATTCTGCGCCCCCAAATAGCATTTCCGGAAACAAGCACCAAAATTGGCACACATACTCCTTGGGAATTGCTCTTTTAATATAACAGGTTGGGTATAAAAATTAAGATGGCGGCCTTTTTTCAAGTTGGGCACCATCAAATAAACCGAAATAATAATTTCATAATAAAAAAGCAGACTTGCCGGATATGAATTGCCTTGGTGTCCGTTCACACATTTTCTGCGTGTAGAATCTTAATTTGGAATTATGTACACACTCATTAGCTTCCTTGTTGTTGTCATTTTTTCTCCGGAAGTTTAGCCAATTTGAGGGAATTTTACCTTCCTTTGTCATCCTACGTCTTGCTTGCATCATTGCTTTAATCTAGTTTCAGCTCTCAGAATAGCTGGGCCGTAGGCATAAAATACAATGTCTGGTCACTTGTACTTGGTACAGTATGCTTGTATTGTAGGAATGATTCCAAGCATTGTATACTCTTTAAAAATCTTTGAACTTCGTGGTGGCAGATTGTCCTTGCTACACCATCAGTGATGAAGGTGTCAACGTCTGGCTCTGCCTCAGGAGTTGTAAGTTGGCTCTCAAGATTGTTAGTGATGTGGAATTTCTGACATGTATAGCTTTCCAATATCACTGAGGGCAGCAGGATGTGACTGGTTCTCGTGACGGAAGAACTTCAAGTCATAATCTCTGCTCTGGCATGATATGAACTGTTTGGAGAATAGTTAACAGTCTGCCTTCAGCACATTTTGCTTTGAAAAGTCAACAGATGCTGGTACCTGTCTGAAAAAGTCAACCCTGTTCTTCTTGGTTGGCTCATAGTGGGTTCTTCTTCCCCTTCCAGTCCCTTCATAAACTCCTGGACCTTACTTTTCTTGTGGCGTGCGCCAGTCAGCTTGGCGATTGTTTGGTGAGTGACATAGTTTGTATGAAGCAAAAGCAATTCCCAACTCTACTCTTGGAAAGGATTGCTTATATCTTGCATGGCTTGTGAGAGCTTTTCTCCTTTCTCAAGGAACACTCTTCTCACCCTTTCTGTCTCCTTTTGGTGGCTGGTGTATTTAGTATCCTCTTTGGTTCCACATGCTGCCCCATTATGTGCTACCAAGTAGCTGACCTCAGGACCAACTATTATCCACCTTCTCAGTTCTGGTGGGTCTTCAGTCACGCAGCCCCCTTCCTCCCCATCTGCCTTGATGACACTGTTGTATCCAGAACAATAGGTATCTCAATAATTGTGTGAAAGAGGGGAATGTTAGTCACAATCATAGCGTAACCATCACGTTGTTGTTGTGCATGTGGTTACTTGAGCTCTTCACTCTTCTTCTTCTGGCAAAGACAATACTTGCTCCAGTCAGTCTGGAATAGGACGGTTGTGGATCAGTATTTGTCATCTTTATGAATGGCATGCAGGGTATCACAGTATAATTATCTGTAGTCAGTGAATCAAGGCCCAGGTTATATCTTTTTACTATCTTGATCCCAGTCATGCAATAGGCATCTCATTAATTGCTTGCAAGAGGTGAATGTTAGTCACAATCATAGTGTACCCATCACGATGTTGTTGTGCACGTGGTGACTTGGGGTCTTCACTCTTCTTCTTCTGGCAAAGACAATACTTGCTCCAGTCAGCCTGGAATTTGACGGTCGTAGATCTGTATTCGTCATCTTTATGAAGGGCATGCAAGGTATCACTTTATAATTGTTTGTATTCAGTGAATCAAGGCCGAGGTTATGTTTTTTACTATATTGATCCCAATCATACACGATAAGTTATATGATACGACTAGGTTTTGAAATTAAGGTATACTGTATGACCTACGCCTAGCCCGATTGGATGTCTAGTATCATTTAAGTCCTTTGTGATCTGTACACCTTGCTGGCAACTTCATGCAAAACAATGTAAAGCCCTGTTACTTGTGGTTGGCTCTCCTGCACCAGCATGTTCTGTTGATTCAGGCGTGGTTGTTTTAAATAAACATGTAAGTTAAACTATATGCAATTTGCAGTGGCTAATAGATGTGAAGCAAACAAGCCAGCATTTAAGACACTAAACTGTAAGCAAATGTTCAGCTAATACTGAGTCTCCTGTCGAGTTTCAAGCAACAATGCCGTCCAGTGTTCCATAGTTGTGCATTGACATCTGCTTCCATTGTACAAGGATGCCTGTGAATAAGTTCATGGTTCCAAATTCTGATTCTACATAATAAAAAAAAATTATGATATGACACCATGATCATTCAAATACGTCAAGTATTTGTGATTTTATTCCAAATGGAATATTTCTTTTAGGTGGCTAAAAGGTTTAATCAAAAGAGCAATCCCCAAGCAGTATGTGTGCTAAATTTTTTTGTTACTTGTTTCCGGAAATGTAAGATTCCACTAAAAATTGTTGTTTTTTTACACCACCAAGATGACTGGTAGCTCTCTTTTTAAATATCAGGTTTTGTGTGCGATATGTTTAGTTAGCGGTTTTATCCAGTTTCGAGTAATGTGTCATTTGAACATCCTCAGCATTACAAATCACTAAGGCCATGGCATCTTAAGCTTTCTTTTGTGGGAGAGTGCGGTTTCCATTACCGTTATTGAATCCGGAATCGTGTTGAAACATGCAAACTGATACATCATCATTATTCTAAAAAAAATTGTCCTGATTAGTACGATAACGAGTTAGAAGTTTTATGGAAGTTTCCATTTAGGGTTGTGTTCGTTCTGGTGTGATCCTTTGTGGATTCACTCTAACTCTCTCGTTCCAAAAAAAAAGTCATTGAAAGTAGTATGCAGTGAGACAACATTGGTATTTATGGTCTCGACAATGTGCTTGCCTAGTCAAACATGTCTTTCAAAACCATATAATGACTGTTCATCGATGGTCGGTGACTTTGGTCATTCCTATCTTGGGAAATCATCCGGGGAAGCGGGATCTTCACTAAATTTGTAGACCTTATCTTTGGGGATTGCTTTGTGGATCTCCCTTTGCAAAATCTTAATTCTGTTACGACCATTTATCACGTCCTCTGAAAATTTTTATAGCACCTAGTGACTTTCATAGGATCTCGCTATCAACAGTATACTATAAAAACAAAAACTAGAAATGTTATTATCATATATTTATGTGTAGTATGCAAGCACGCTTTATTGTTCCTATTTATTCCTAGTCGAAGCTGAGAATATTTCAGTTGACAGTATTACCTTGGTTAAGCAACGTAGTCCATAGTCAACGAAAATAATAATATAAGTAGAAGGAAAGATTAAGGCTAAATCCTGAAGTAAAGAACCGGAAAGAAAGTGAGAAATTTACGCTACCTGTATAGGGTACTGAAACTCAAACTCATTGTCGAGTATAATTACTCACGAAAATTCCATGTGGAAAATCAGCTTCAATGCAGCCACCTCGTACACATCACATCTACTGCATAAGCACAGGCACAGACTCAGACTTATTTGAGAATCAAGTGCAACCCTAATTAAATTCTTCAAGTGGATGTTCGCGTAATTGTGATGCACGAATTCGCTGTAATTAGCCAAGTACTTATCATTCCCATTATACGAACCTTCCAGATGCCTCTTGTCTTCGTTTCTGTGGCTAGTATTGTATCTTCTCATATGCATGCTAATAACAATACAGAAGTTGATATTTATAAAAGGTAAATGCAAGTAGGTAATAGGTTAACTAGGGCACCAACCACCCGTTGAGATACCGCTGCTTAGGAGTTATTGGGTCCTTTGACTTGCCAGGCAGCACTACATTGAACCCATCTCTCTGGTTACGGCTCATTTTTCTTTTGCCTACACATGCACCGAATAGTCTGGGCTATTCTTTCCACATTCTCTTCTGTCCTCGTACACTTGACAACACTGAGATTACCAAACTATTCTGCTTCACTCGAGAGGTTAATTATTGGACTATAATTGTGCAGTGGCTACTTTTCTTATGGTAGGAGTAGAAGAGACTCTCTAGCTATGGTAAGCAGCTCTTCTAGGAGAAGGCATTCTAAAGTCAAGTCATTGTTCTCTAGTCTAGGATAGTGCCATAGCCTATGTACCATGGTTTTCTAGTCTTGGGTTAGAGTTCTCATGCTTGAGGGTACACTCAGGCACTCTACTCCATCTCATATATCTTCCTCTGTTTTTTAAGTTATTATAGTGTACATACGAGATCTATTTTTATGTTTTCACTGTCCTTGAAATATTCTATATTGTTCATTACTTTTCTCGTAGTTAATCTATTTCCTTGTTTCCTTTCCTGGCTATGCTATTTTTCTCTGTTGGAGCCTTTGGGTTTATACCATCTTGATTTTCCAACTAGGGTTGTAGCTTAGCAACTAATAATCATAATAATAATAATAATAATAATAATAATAATAATAATAATAATATTATTATTATTATTATTATTTATACAGTAGCACTATTCAACACTTTTTTATATAAGTATCAAAGCACTTCTTCTGTCTTGGTCGATTCTACGGAAGAGTTAGAGGAATCAATAACATACGTGCGTGTGTATATGTGTCTTTTTGGTTGCAATATGAAGCAGCCTTTCGATTTTTTACAAAAATATTAATCCCAATCCTTTCTCAAACCTGCTTGCGAGGCCACTTCAATTAACTGTCTTGAGCATGCATAGTTTACTGCTTAGATAAGCCGAGCCAGAATGGGATTTTCCAGAGGCGGAGTAGATCGCTTTCCCAAATCCTGGATCGATCTTACGACCCTAAGCTGGTGAGGTGTGTCGAGTACCACTCGATTAGATGTGGGTATTTGGTCTAGTCTCGATATTTAAGAGCAGTGCAGTATATATTCTAGAAAAGTAACAAAGTTCAAAACGTTAAACCTATCTTTTCCTGTATATATATTTGGGTAATAAAATATTTATGATGGCGTATATTCGCAACAGTTCTTCTGTTTTAGTAAATCTATCTCTATACAGTATATCTTTGGGTAATGAAGATATGATAAAGTATATCAGTAACAGTTCCCTCTGTTGTAGTAAACATATCTTCTATATAACCTTTAGGTTAGGAGTTTAAATGCCCTCATGTACATAGAGGATTATTTATATTAGTTGGGTTGTCTAAAGATCTGAAGATCGACTAAAGAGGCACTGACATTCTTTTTTTTTTTTTTTTTTTTTTTTACATTACTGAATTTTATGTAAGATACCAATGAAAAGCGGACAGTAAGAAAACGGTTTCCGTGAAGACATTCATTATTGAGATGAATCTTTGATGTATGGCATTTCATACAGAATATGTATTTTTCAAATATATCAAGAGAGCATATAGTTTGCCGCAGATCTGATGGTAGTCTTTATCTGTAATTCGTGTTACTAGAAATAATTTTCAGGTAAAAAATGAGGCCAAAGGAAAAGAAGGCATTGATATCTACCAATAAAATGATGAGCCTTTGCCAATAGCAATAACACACTATAGAAGGAGTTAATGCAATGGATGTAGGCTAGAGAATGATAAAGGAGTTAGAAAATTTTATGTAGTATATTTTGGAAAGAATGCATAGTGTAATTAAGGAAATATATATGCACAGGTTGATGAAAGTGATACAAGTATGAAAGCTATGATGAAATTGTAATTCCTGAATTTTAACTCAGGAAAAGGAGCTATAAATAACGAGAAATAATAGAAAACGCTGTTGTTTAATGTGCAATAATGAGAAGGGGCATGCTCGTGTATTTAGAGCTTAATCAGGAAACGGGAATTGAACTCGGTGCATGATGTGAGTATGAATTTGCAATTAGAATAATCGATATCAAACGAGAAACTATATTGTTAAGAGATTTACAGGCGCGGTGTATTAGGGAGACTTGAAAAGCGTGTTGAGCTTAGAAGAAATATTAACCTGAGAATGTAGATGAGGAAGGGGTTGGTGGTAGAGGAACCTCCTTATGATGCAGAGATAGAGATAAGACTGAGGATGTTGTTACAGTGAATTAGAAAGTGGAAATTTAAAAAAAGTTAAGTTGACCTCTTAAAAGCTTATGGTCAGTAGTATTATATATATATATATATATATATATATATATATATATATATATATATATATACATATATATACATATATATACACACATATATTCATACATTCATTCATTTATTCATGCATTCATTTGTTCCCCTTGTGAGTTCAGTGGCTTCACCAATAAGACTTACATACTAACTGCAATAAATTTTGTTTCTTCCTTTCTTGCCTAAAATGCACAAATTTCAAATTTGGGAATATATATATATATATATATATATATATATATATATATATATATATATATATATATATATATACACATTATTATTATTATTATTATTATTATTATTATTATTATTATTATTATTACTAACTAAGCTACAACCTTGGAAAAGCAATATGCTATAAGCCCAAGAATTTCAACAGGGAAAAATGCCCCAGTGAGGAAAGGAAATAAGGGAATAAATAAATCATATAAGAAGTAATGAACAATTAAAATAAAATATTTTAAAAACATTAACAATACTAAAACAAATATTTCATATATATATATATATATATATATATATATATATATATATATATATATATATATATACACACTATAAAAGGTCTTATGTCACCCCGTTCAACATAAAAACATGGGCTTAAAGTTTGATAGATGAATTGTGACTAGGCATATACATGTTATGCCAGCACGCAGACATAGAATATTTGTTAGGCAGTTCATGGAAAAGGAAGCGTGATCCAACATTTATATGCGTTCCTTGCAAGCATTATTATTGTCATTACTAGCCAAGTAACAATCTTAGTTTGAAAAACCGGGTGGTATAAGCCCAAGGGCTCCAGTAGGGAATGTAGCCTAGTGTGGAAATGAAATAAAGAACTCTCCAGTAAACTATACGTATTTTAATATCAGAAACAACCTTGAAAAAGATCCGTCAAGTATAAACTATGAAGAGAGGCTTATGTCGACCTGTTTAACCTTAAAGAATTTGCAATAAGATTGAAATTGTGAAGTTCCACCGATTCAACCGCCAGATTAGGAAGATAATTCCACAATCTAGTCAGAGCCGGAATAAAACTTCTAGAATGCAGTGTGCTATTGAGCCTTATGATGGAGAAGGCAAGACTGTTAGAATTAACTGCTTAGTACTACGTTCAGGATGACACAGTGTGGGAAGGTCTGAATGCTAAAGATTATTAAAATTTTGAAAAATCATGCATCATGCACAAAGAACTAAGTGGACGACGGTAGCAGAGATTAATATCCAGATCAGGAATAAGGAATTTCAGAGACTAACTTCCTGTCCACTAAATTAAGATGAGATTCAGGAGGTGAAGACCAGACAGGGGAACTGTACTCGAAACAAGGTAGAATAAAAGAAATAGAACAATTAGGTGGGGTTGATCCCTGAATATCTTAAAAGACTTTCTTAATAAGCCATTTTTTTGTGCAATTAAAGAACTAAAAGACATAATGTGCTTCTCAAAGCTAAATTTACAATAAAGTCACACCCATAATTTTAAATGAGTTGTCTATAGTTAAAAGACAATTTCAATGCATGGATCTGGAAGTTGCGGAGTCGCTGCCCTTGACCTGGTTACAAGAGTTTTATTAGGGTTCAAAATAATGTTCCATAATTTTCACCATGTCCTAAATTTAGCTAGGACTCTACTAAGGGCCTATGCAATGACCTTGTTTTGTAGGCCAAACCACATATAATGCTTATATAGTATGAAAAGCATACATGATGTTAATGGGTTGCGTAAGACTGGCATTTAGAATATTATATTAAACAATATTTATTTGGGAATTATTTATTTGTATACAGAAGAGTGTTTGGCGGATTAATCTTAATGGCCATGAATGTGACTTTTGCAATACCCTTGACTACTTTCATGAGTGAAATAACATAAATGTTTATTTTTACTTTTCCATCAGCTAACGTTTGCCTGGAGGGTAGATGACAAGACATATCCTGAAGTATGAATAGTTGAGTGAAATATGGGATGTTTGATGTGTTCATGTGTGTTGTTGATTTTATTTTGAAAACGAAGCCAGAAACTAGGAAAGAAGTAAAATATGTGTTTTGATGAAGGCTTTGAAGAGTATGGATGAACAGGCATGAATACAATGACACACACAGATACACACACACACAGATATATACACACACAGATATATACACACACACACACACACACATATATATATATATATATACATAATTTATTATTGAGATGAAGGAACCAGAAGTGATAGAATTGTGAAGAGAAAGAAGATAAGTCCTTGGCCTTGTGAATGCAGATCGACAGTAAATATTTGGAAATAGTATGAACATCTTAGCCTTATTGTTTAATGTAAAAACTTTATAAAACAGTAATGACAAAAAATAATTAAACAAATCAAAGGAATTATTAACCAAAGTCGAAGGGATTGAAATCTGGTGTCGATTATTAAATGTGTAAATAAAGCTTTTTAGAAAATTTATCTGATATAGAGAATTTGTACTTAGAGGCGATGAATAAATTCAAAATTAATTACATAGGAGGTACATCTATAGTTATAATGAACAGGAAGTCAGTCAAAGGAAAAATCAATATTATGATTTAGAATGGCTTCTTATCTCTGTGATAAAAAAAGATATATTAAATCCCTGAGTGTCCATTATCCTGCTGAGAGGAAGAAAACAATCCTCAAGCTAAAGGATCATAAAACATGGGGATGCTGAGTTAATGAAAGATAAATCTAATAACAGAATGCAAGTGATAGACGGACAATGTCGTAAGATGTTTTAGATGAGGATTGCAAGGCTTGATGATGACAGTAACTTGTGGTAATGTAGCTGTTATGTTCGAAGAAAGAGGCGAGGTGAATGCAATTAAATTTTATTAAACGGACAACGAGCTTATATAAAAGGACTTGCGAGGAAGGAAGTCTAAAAAATTCAAACAAAATAAAACATGAGCTAGCAAGCTTACACAGGTTGGTCTATTATGTAGGGAAGAGCGAACGGTAAGACAAAAATGCAATACCGTTACAGTGCACGAACGTGTATGAAACACATGCGGTATAAACTATTGCCAGTTATTGGATCACAAATTATAATTGATATCTGAAGTAACAATCATCCTTGAAACACAGCATCGTAGTTCACCTGGTAACAGAGCAGCTTCTTTTTTTCAGATGGCAAAGATCAATAGACTTGACTTTTCTATCAGATCAAATAGATTGCCAAGAAAAAAAAAAACGTATACAGTCCTTTTTGTATCGTCAGTGAAATAAAGACTAGTCTCTATTTTGTTCAAATGTACATATAAGAAAATATCAAAGTGTTATTTTTCTTTATCAGAACAAGAAGTCAGATTTATATTTCGACTCGATCATTGGTTGTAGATTTTTAACGCAAATCAAAACTTATCTTTCCACATCACTAATTTTATTCTCTGAAATTTAAGATACTTCTGAATCTTTTTCATTTCCAAAGGTGTATTGTAGAATTTTATAAAAAAAAAAAATTATGAGAATTGCACCTATTACTTTGATATCTCACAGAACACGTACACGTGTATATAAGCCCTTACCTCAATAGCTTTACTATTCCGATCTTGGCTAATATTTTGGGATGAGGTTGTTGCCCCCTATTTGCAGCGAGGTTGCACTGTGGTAAAAATGGTTGACTAATTGGCACACAATTTACGGATTATTTCATCAGAAACAATATATGGTTTTATGGAATTTGTCCATATTGGTCTGGCATGTCTAGGAATGGGAAACGGAATTTCTTGATGAAATGGCAAGTTTATATATATATATATATATATATATATGTGTGTGTGTGTGTGTGTATGTATGCATATATATATATATATATATATATATATATATATATATATATATATATATATATATATGTATGTATGTATGTATGTATATCAATCATCAGCTGTTACTAGTCCACTGTAGAACATAGGCCTCAGTTTATACCCGGAAATTTTCGTATTTCGTCAACCCATTGTCTTCTCTTCTTTTCCCTGCTTCTTTTGCAATCTCTTGTAACCCATTGTGTTATTTCTAATAGCTATCTATTATCTGTCATTCTCATTGTGTCCTGCCCATGTTCATTGTTGCTATTTTTCTGTTTTTGTGTTGTAACTAGCTTTTTTTTTCTAAGACTTAACCAAGTATCCAAATTTCTGATGCATAAGTGAAAACTGGTAGGACCATTCGGTTAAATACTTTACTTTTTAAAGAAAGTGGTATATTGATTTTGATTTCCTCCATTTGTTTGCCAAAAGCTCTCCATCCCATGCTTGTCCTTCCTTTAATTTCGGTCTCCTGTCCTGGGGAAACGCTTACTGTCTGTCCGAAGTACGTATATTTATTAACAATCTCTAAAGCTTCGTCCATAACGCTTATTTCTTGTCTCTGCATTTTCACTGAACATTATCTTAGTTTAGTTCATATGCATTTTCAGTCCTACATTACTGATTTCCCCATTCAAATCTTCTATCATCTTTTGCAATTCCTCATAAACAGAACTATATCATCTGCAAATCTTAAGTTGTTAAGGTATTCCCCATTAATATTAATTTATACATTTTCTCAATCTAAATTTGTAAAAGCTTCTAGGCATATTGCTAATAATTTAGGAGAGAAAAGGTCTCCCCGTCGAACTCCTTTCTCATTTGGAATTTTCTTACTATATGTAGTTTTAGAATAAATGTACTACCTGTATAGATATCTTCAATTGTTCTAACATAAGAGTTATCTATTCCTTGACTTTGAAGGCTTTCATTACTGCTGAAGTTTTGACTGAAAAAAGGTTTCTCATTGTCTACAAATGCCATACATAGCTTTCCATTAGCTGGTTAATTACAAGGATATGGGGCGTTGTTTAACACTCACTTCTAAAGTCTGCCTCCTATCTTGGTTGATTAATGTCTAGCTGTCTTTCTATGCGGCCCAATATGATCTTTGCAAATATTTTATATATTACTGAAAGTAAAGTTACTAGGCTGATTTTTCAGGTATGTTTCTCTTTTTCTGTATTAGTAAAATGATAAAGTTTTTCCAAGCTGTAGGAATAGAGCTTTCTTGTGTAAAGTTAGCGAATTTCACTACTATGAAATCTCCTCAATCTATTATTAAATCAATTGTTAGGCCATCTTCTATTGCAGCTTTGTCTCTTTTCCTGCCCTTTAATGCTTTTTCTTAACTTCGCCTACTATTACGTTTGATACCGACTCAGGTGTTTCTTTATTTCTATTGGTGAAGATATTTCTCATATTATTATTGTATAACATTCCATAGA
>NC_090725.1:101117721-101140221 GCF_036898095.1 Palaemon carinicauda | reverse complement strand
ACGCTTATAATCCTGCTTGTCATTTTCTGATATCTATGACTGTTATTAGTGTAGTCTGACATCACAACTAAAGGTAAAGGTAAAGGTTAAAGGTGTCTGGTTTCAGTTCCAGTATCATGCAAGGAGACGCGCACCAGAACGTTAGCCGGGCAATTGCAGAAGTATCTTCTCCATTAAATAGATTAACTCATGTTCCCGGACCGGGATCGATCTGCTGCCCTGGGAAAGCTAGACGAACGCGTTACCACTGTACTAAAACGAAGGCTAGAATGCTAGTAAGGTCGGTTTCAAATGGGCCGCGGTTCCAAATTATGTTTCTATATTTTTTATTAATTATTTCAAATACAATAATCATATTATAAACCACTATCCTGGCTTCCTATTTGCGACAAGTATTTGTTCACAGGAATAATTTTAAGGGGATGTGACTATTAAAGATAATTCCGAACAGCAATGTAATTTCACGAGATCAACCAAGTAAACACAGCTTTTAGTGCTTATTATGATAATGCCCTTCATTTGACACGGTTTCCCTTTTAGTGGAAAGCAGAGTTAAGTATCCCAAGTTTAAAAGCAAAATATTTAAGAATGCTTGAGAAAAATTTCGAGTCTTCACCGCCAAAAATAGGTTAATGTTCTCCACGCTACGCCTGAATTTTATTTGAAAATAAAACGTTTGTAATTTGCTCTGTTTGATGCCAGTTCTGTATTTGATATATATTTGTCAGTATATGATTTTGTTACGCAGATCAGATTTCTTTTCTTATTGGAAACATCCCTGCCTGGCGATCTGCCAGTCGGGGGTTCGAGTCCCACTCAAGCTCGATAGTTTCTTGTAGTGTCTTCAGCCTCACCTTTCTAAGCTAAGGAGGGGGTCCTGGGGTAGCCCACCTGCTGAGTCATGAGCAGCCATTTCCTGGCCCTCCCTGGTCCAGGCTAAGGTGGAGAGGGTTCTTGGGGGCTGATTATATATGTATATATGGGCAGTGTCTTGGGCATTGCCCAACTATCTAGGTCATTGTCACTGTCCTTTGTCTATGCCATTCATGAGCGGCCTTTAAACCTGTTAAATTGCATTCATTTATGTGGGTGACGCTGCTTCTGTTGATGCGGTACCTTTTAGGTGTTTCTTAGATAGGAGTTCGAGACAAACATCACGCTTGGTAAAGTGCTTGGCTAAGAACCCATCCTCCACCTTAATGGAAAGGAAATCTCTCTTGAAAGCCTGCAAAGTAAACATCTGGGGATCCATGTAACTTTCACACCAGCTTAAGCTAAAAAAAGAAAAGGAAAGGACATATTTTAAAGGTATCTTGGAAGCATTGCTGAGTATCATTAAATTATGTTAAAATGTTTTGATAAAATGAAAGTCATATTTCGTTGATGCCCTATTAAATATGCCTGTTAAGATTTTTCGTAATCAATGCAGGTATATTTTCGCTCTTTTTTTTATTTTGTCATGCCTAAATGGGTTCTGTTGTAAAAAGTTTTGATTCATTGAATAAAGACAGTGAGAGATTATCTTCTAAGGTTTAGAGTTATTTTTGTATTAATATTATGAAAACCAGTATGTACTTGAAATGCAATTATGTTAGTTACGTGGTTTAAAACAAGTCTGTATCATAGGTTACTGAATTTTTGTATTAGGAGTATATATGAATTTTTGCGCATAACGGGATCTTATTACTAAATAAGACATGAGCCATTACATTATTTTTTAGTTGAAACTCTGGTAATTACTCGCATAATACTCCAACGAATTGGCTTAATTTATTCCCTCCAACAACGATGTTGGGAGGAGGTTTTTTCGTCCCCGTTTGTCCATTTGTTTGTTTGTGAACAACTTCTTGGCCACAATTATACTTACAGAGTAGTGAAACTTTCAGGGACTAATTGGTTTGCTGAGACGTGGAAGTCATTCAATTTCGAGAGTCCTTTCAAAGGTCAAGGTCAAGGTCGACCAAATTAAACCTAAACTTAACCCTAAGTTCGCACATGGTTGTTACGCAGTCTTCAAATACGCCTACGGTCTAAATCAGTGGTTCTCAACCTTTTACTACCATGCCCCCTCCACAATTATTTTTTTATCGCCACGCCCCCCCCCCCCCTTGCATATAAAGATAAATTTCACTTGCAGATTTTATATGAAAAGGAATAAAAAAAGCCTTATGGGTTGTATAGTCAATTTACTAAGTAGGAAATAAAGTGAGATAATTGACATTTTCACTTCTACAGGATAACTTGCTTAACTTATTTAGTGAGATACCTGACACTGCTTCTTGGATACCAGATCTTGAATACGAGGTTTAATGTTAGAGAGTGCACAACGTAAATCATCTTCCACATCCAGGCGGTTTCTGTATTTTGTTTTTATAGCAGTGAGCGTAGAAAATGCAGTTTCACACAGGTACGTTGATCCAAACATTGTTAGAACCCGAAGAGCCTGATGTGAGATCAGAGGGTACACAGAATGGTATTTAATCCAGAATGTCTCCAAATCCAAATCGTTGAATTCATCCTTAGCTGTGGAATTAAACTTTAACTCAAGAAACTCCTCTTGAATTTCCTCAGCAACATTAGCGAATTCACACTGAAAAGGATTCCTAATGAATTTCCAGGATTCACGCATGTCATCTATGTCTGGAAAGTATTTCGTGAATTCTGCTTTCAAGCTGCTTAGATGAGTGATTATAAGGATCTTTAACTCAGGGTCAAGGTTACCATGAGCGAGCCCAGAATCTAAGTTCCTAAAACTGGCTGCATTTCCCTGCTGAATTCGACATTTCCAGAGGTCGAGTTTGGCCATGAAAGTTCGAATGGTGTCGTGGTGAGAGATGATGTGGATATTTTTCCCTTGTAGTTTAAGGTTCACTGCATTCAAAGATTCAAAAATATCCACCAAGTAAGCTAGAATTATCTGAAAGCTGTCAGACTTGAATTTGTCATGAAGGGCTGCCTTCTGCTGTGAATCTAGAAATATTATTACTTCTTCTCGTAGCTCATAAAGCCTTTCAAGCATGTTTCCTTTTGATAACCATCGTATGTTTGTGTGAAAAAGCAGGGCTTCATGTTCAGAATTCATATCCTTACACAATAATTTGAAGAGACGACTGTTTAAGGCTCCAGATTTGATGAAATTTACTACCTTTATAGCCACGTTTAGAACATCCCTCATTTCATCAGGCAAAGTTCTGGATGCTAAAGATTCACGGTGAATTATGCAGTGTGTACTTATTACAGAAGGATTTTTTTCTTTCACCTTTGTGATGAACCCAGAACGCAGGCCAACCATGGCTGGGGCTCCATCAGTACACACCCCTATTAGTGAGTCCCAAGAAAGTTTATTTTCCTTAAAAAAGTCTGATGTAACTTTAAAAATGGCTTCTGCTGTTGTACAACTTTCCATGGGGCAACAAAACAAAATTTCCTCCTTTATATTGTTGCCTGACACAAAACGAGCATACATCAAGAACTGAGCACACTGAGCGATATCGGTCGTTTCATCACACTGGATTGCAAAAACAGGCGAGGCTCTTACTAGTTCGAGTGTTTGTTCTTTGATATCTTGAGACAGTTCATGGATCCTTCTCTGGACTGTATCGTTTGACAGGGAAATTTGGGAAAGCTTATTTGCACTATCTTTACCAAGAATGAGTTGAGCTGCACATAGTATACTTGGCTTTATGAGAGTCTCTCCAATGTTATGGCTCTTCTTGCTCTTTGCAATCAACATGGAAATTTCATAAGAAGCCTCAACAACCTTTGATGATTGTTGTCGAAATACCCCGCTGTCATCCATTTTCACTTGCTTCAAGGTGTGTTTTTTTGTTTCAAAGAATGCCTTTGGCTTGTCAACTAGACCAGGATGTGCTGTTTGCAGGTGGCGTTCCAAGCGTGAGGGTCGCATTCCATCATTGCTCAGAGTCTTGTAACATATCACGCACTGTGGGACCTCTGTGTCACCCTTTCGGAGGGACACAAATCCAAAAGGAATATAATTTTCGTTATACTTCCGCTTCTTGGCACTCATTGCAACGTAGTTGGAGTGAAACTGGCAAAACGTATCTGCGATCGAGATAATATGCATTTGTAAATTAAGGTATTTTTCACCTCTTGATGATAACCACCACAGTATGATTATCACAGCTACATGATCAATGAGTGAGAAGGACAGAGAAAGAGGGAGAAAGATATATCCAAAATTTTTTGAAAATTTTGAGGCTAAACACGAGATTGGCAGAAAATTGAGACAATATAAGAAATACATCCAGCCTTGGACGTTAAATTAACCTTGAAGGAAAAGAAGGAAAAAAGGAGAGGAAATAATATATATATATATATATATATATATATATATATATATATATATATATAGAGAGAGAGAGAGAGAGAGAGAGAGAGAGAGAGAGAGAGAGAGAGAGAGAGAGAGAGAGAGAGAGAGAGAGAGAGATACAAACATTTATAACTAAATTTTATATACACATATATATATATATATATATATATATATATTTTATATATATATATATATATACACACGAATCTCTCTCTCTCTCTAATACAGCCCTATATATATATATATATATATATATATATATATATATATATATATATATATATATATATATATATATATATATATATACATGAATCTCTCTCTCTCTCTCTCTCTCTCTCTCTCTCTCTCTCTCTCTCTCTCTAATACAGCCCTACTCGCTGACTCTACCTCTCTGACTCGGTCACTGATCATATGGTTGAGATAATCATGAAGTGGTGGTTATTAGTACATCTTCTTTTGCAAATAGTAAAATTTGAGACCATTAACTTATGATTTTTACAATATGAAGGAAAAATAAATAAAACAAAATATACATCTTCAAAATTTTGCAGTAATCTTAGCAACGGTCTCTCAACATATTTCGGTATATTGATAAACATAGAAACTGATATTTTTTTTTTCAAATAAAGGACAATAACCCCAACAATGCAGGGCAGCCCATCAACGACACAGGGAAAACAAAACTAGTCAAAAATAATTGATAGGAAAAAAAATTAATCCCCAGAATATATCTCTCCCCTTTTCTTTCATTCACATTCTCACAAACCTGACAATGTTAATGGGTCGATAAGAAACTGAGATAATGTACCTCAACAATTTCGCCTGTAGAAACGGCAAGGAAGAAATGTTCAAATACTTTCGGACATGTGTGGTAAACTGGGAGTGTTGACAGGGACTGTGTTGATAGTGTGTACGGTGGGACTGGGTGTGAGAAACGGATCTCATAGCTCACCAGTAAGGGACATGTATTATACACGTCCACGACAGGCAATGTACTCTACGGTAGCCTACGTGGAAGGAGAAAGCATGAATTAGTAACGATGATATTACTTTATTATATAAAACTTTTACCATTATCATTATTATTATTATTATTATTATTATTATTATTATTATTATTATATTTTTTACTATAATGTCTTTTTTATTTAACTGATCTAGTCTAAAATAACACAACTTATTTTTTTTTCATTTATAGCTGCATTATTCTCCTGAGGCTCACGCCCCCCTTTGAATCCTCTTGCGCCCCCCTAGGGGGGCATTCCCCCCTGGTTGAGTAACACTGGTCTAAATTGATTCTGGGAAAGGCAAGTTGAGTTGGAGAAATAAGCTGCCGTGGCGAAGGTCAGCACTTCGAGTGCTTTTCTAGTTAATGATAAGTTTTCAAATCCCTTGGCTCAAAGTATTTCATTTCCGGATCTTCAGTATTGCTTACATTGGAAAAGATATAGCCCACAGGAAAGTTCATGAACGTCTCGCTGATTTTTCTTTACTATTTCCGTGGGAGTTTGGGGACAGTTGAGCGACTACGTTGTTACAAATGTAGTGTAAGACTGTATACTAATTTTAGCTTTTTATCACTTTGCACGTTATTGTTTATTGTGGTACATCTGACCCGTTTCCCATTTCTTCTGGTGATAATATCAGTTTTTTATCTTTAACTTGTCTTTTTATTTACTTTTGGCAATGATTGTCGTTAATGTTTTCTTCATGAATCAACTTTCATCTGGAGAGCTTTTCTGAAATATGTTCCTTTGTTAAGCACGCAACATTTTTTTATTACTCTATATCATTTTTCATTGAAAACTTCGCTATTACTCTTGATGATGATGACATTTCCCCATCCTATTTAAAACAGCTTGTGGGGTATTAGGATTTCTGTGAAATTATCCTATGGTAATTTCGAGAATTTTAAGAGCTAGTTTTTCTTTGTTTGTTTTTTATCTTTATCGCCAATAACCTTTATTTTGCCATGTTTAAATTATGATTTTCATATTCTAGGTATATCTTCTTTTGTTTCCTTTCTCGGGAGGTGCGAATCAAAGACAACTGGTATGATCAAAAACTTACTTATCTAGATACTGTAGTTCCTCATTGTCATTTAGCATAAACCTCCCACTCCTTTTCTGTGGTTATCAGCAATCTTTGAAATGCTTTTTTTTTTCTTTTTTGTTATTCTGGTGTATATGTGTTTCCCAGATAATTTTTTTTTTCCGAATCATATAGCCTCCCCTGTTTCAAGACAGGTCTATCTTGATTCCTTTCATATGATTTAAACTCTTTCTTTTAGTCATTATTTTTCAAAAGTAAGTACTGTATATCGTATTACCATTTCTTTTTATTCTATTAATAAAAAAGAAAATACTATTATTTTCATAAAATCGTCTGATTAAAGAGAGAGAACTTTAAAAGTGTATATAGAAAGTTATTCTTCAGAGTGTCCTGCTTAGTATTATATAAGTAGGAAAAGTAAATAACTTGGAAGCAAAGTCCTGTGAATGAAACTTTTTGAGCTGGCTTACAACTTCGTTGTTTAGGAACTTACTTTCTTTCTTTCTTTTTTTCTAGAAAAAATATATATGGGAGTCTATTTACAAGGGAAATATACGTACAATGAAAGTTTGGTCAAGCGAATGAAAAGAATGGGTTTTTTTTTCTTTTTTTTTCTAACTTTTTGTCCGATGTGCAACTTCTTTATATTTATGTATATCCTGTTACCAAAGTACATAATTTGTCGTAAATGTTAATGAAATACAAACCTGTAAATTTAACAGAGAAATTCTAAACTTAAAAGTAGTCTTCAGTTATGTATAAATACATTTTCTGAGTTGAAGTTACTTCAGGTTTATTGTTAAATGAGGAACGCGATCTTAAAATCATATGTCAAATTACACTTACAAGTGATTAGAAAATAAAAATTTGCATATTTAGATGACTTAAATATGAGATCATTTTATTTTTATTACGTATATACTTATTCTTACTCATACTCTACTGCAGGTTTTGACTTGGAAAAAAAAATAATTTTCAAATGTGGTGCGGTTCGTTGTGTAAATACCAGTGAAATGAAAGTGCAAGACGCGACATTTTTCTTTGTTTGCACTTTCCCTCTCAGATCACACCGGGTATTATACTGCATATGGAGGCAGAGACAAAAAAGAAATTCACTCTTAGAGTCTTGTTCTTTCTTTTATAAAATAATTTTTTAGGGTCTTAAAACCTCAAATTGTAGCTTCGATAATGTTTTTAGATGTAAATAATTTTATCAAGAGCTTTTTTTTTATTTTAATGAATTACGTTTTTAGCGTATTCGGGTATAAATATATGAAATTACTGAAGTTCAACGTTTAAAATAGACAGATATCATTATAGTTTGATATATGACGTCCTCGGAACATATTTCTGACAGTCAAATATTAGAATCGACCTCATTCTTTTTATGATATTGTCTGCATAAATACGGAACGATTCGTCTTTTATTTTATTATATTCTTATTGGAGATATCTATTGTAGTTTCACCTATCTTTATTTTACGAAATTTTATTCCTATTAGATTGTATTCGTAAATAGGATGGTTAGGAACTCGCATTATTTTATAGGATCCGGCGATTTTCATTCATGCTGTTGGCAGTGGATGCAAGTCCAGCTTTGTGCAAATTCATATTCGTGTTTCGTTTGACATGATTGATGATGAAACTCATGACATTGTAAATTGAGCGTCGAGTGCCTTTCATATCATTACAGTTTGGCAACCTCCCTAATGTAATAAAGAGCATATATATATATATATATATATATATATATATATATATATATATATATATATGTGTGTGTGTGTGTGTGTGTGTGTGTATATGCATATACAGTATATATATATATATATATATATATATATATATATATATATATATATATATTTCTTTCCGGTCACGTTGAGCTGCATTGTCAATCGTATAACTATTCGTACTCTCCCCGTCTCTCGGATAGGGGGAGCGTAGTCATACCCTAGGCCTAGTGAGAGGGGTACCACGAGAGATATACTACCATAACTGCCGTGCTGTAGTTAGGAAAAGGGGAAGTGGTGGGAAGGTTTGAATTAGTGTGTGTGTGCGGGTGCGTAAGTGTACTCATTTATCTAAATATTTAGCCGTCATTTTTGACGGGTCGCGTACTCCATTATACTGTATAATTGGTGTTAACATTTGAGTGTAGAAAATTCTTTGGGGATCTTAAGTTTAAACATTTACAACCTTTGGTTTCGTCTTTACTACATTTGCTCTGAAACTTGAAACGAAATTTCTACCTTAAAAGAGTCCTAGTGAGAGCCGCTAATGTTATGTAATCTAGCACAAACAAGACTCACGGTCACTGCACTGAAGGATTTCGAATATTTTACGGTACTTGCAGTGCTTTGGGCTCAAAGCTTCTGCTTTAGAATATTTAAACCCATAAATTACCCATCACTGCCAGACAAGTAGGAAATATTGAAAAGGCTTCTTGTATGGTATCATAACCCCAAGCCAAAATAAGATCTTTTGTCCTATGCCTTTTTTAATACTTTTCATTTGGAAGCCTACAGCTTCCCAAGGTAGCCTATATCTCTTAGGCAAGATTTTTCAAAATTACAATTTCCCTTTCTTGCATGGGAACCTTCCATAGCCTGTTGAATTTCTGTAGGGAACTGTCCTTAGTAACTGTATTATATGTACCATTTCAACTGCCGTGTACCTGCCACTATTAAACAGTGGAGCTTTCTCCTTGATAGCGTTATAGATACTGATTATTAGCTAAGCTACAGCCTTAGTTGGAAAACCAGAATGCTATAAGCCCAAGGGCTCCAACAGGTATCCGAGATTGATAGATGCTCATACTGCTCACCTCTCACCAGTGGTTTAAAGTAAACAGCAAGATTGAAGCCTCAAAATAACCTGGTATTGTCTGTTTTTTAAATTTAAGCAGTTTAAGGGTTTAAAGACCACTCATGAATGGCAGTGGCAATGAACAGTGACATTGCCTAATTAAGCAGGACAATGCCCTAGAGACTGACCATATATCATATGATCAGCGCCCAAGCCCCCTCTCCACCCAAGCCCCCTCTCCACCCAAGCCCCCTCTCCACCCAAGCTAGAGCCAGGCAATGGCTGCTGAGGACTCAGTAGATAGACCTATAGGCCCCCCCCCCCCCATCCCTAGCTCACAAGGATAGTAAGGTTGCAGAGACTAAAGGAACTAACGAGTCTGAGGAGGAATCGAACCCCCGACTGGTGATCACCAGGCAGAGACGTTACCAATCAGTCAACAACAAAGGTTAAATGCAACCTAAATTATTATTTTTTTCTACCGAAATTAAGATATAAACAGCGATGCATATTAAGAAAACAATATGAGATATAATAGCTATAAACAGGAACAATTGCCTTATCAATTGAAATATTTATTTAATAAAAAGCCCCTCATGAATTTAAATCTGAAATCTTTCTCTTAAGAAATACAGGAGTCATGGTCTTTGAGAGGTAGGCTCCTTCTCTTTATATTTCTTTCGTGACCTTCAAGTGAAGTGGCGTTCTTCAAGAAGATTGCAGTGTTGTCCCCAACGGCTATTGATGCTGGGCTTTGCAAATCCTGTCTTATTTGTATTTCATCTTTATTTCCGGCCATATTTTAGTTTCCCTTCTCCGCCTTCAAGAAGTATAACGAGAAAAGGGGAAAAAAATATTTCCTTATAGAAATTACTGTTTGCTTCAAATATTTATAATTCAGATTTTTAAAGGATATGAGTGATGGTTTCATGTTTTTGTTTGTACAATATTATCTAAATAATAATTTAGATGCTTACACTTAAACTTGTTTTCCCCCTTCATTAATTTAGGTTTTCGTTGTTAGAAATATTTGCCTTTTTTCATCACATTGCCCATTTTGGGATTGCATAAATGCCAGTAATGGTCCTCAGGCTTTACATATTTTTCCAAACAATAGAGTAGCTACATCCGAGGTTTTGCCTTTTCTGCAAGTGCCTTATGTCTGTATTAGCATGCACGTAGACATTCATATGCCATGCGTGCTAAGCAAGAAGAAGCAATGCATAAATTTGAATTTAGACATATCCTTAAAGTTACGAGGAAGTTATGGCATCCTTGTGTCGCATTAGAAAGAGGAGGAAATCTCTTCGTAAGCAATTTTATAGAGGCCTTGCACCAACACCCTGCTCTAGAGGGTATTTATGTAAAACATTAAAAGGGTAGGATATTACGATGAAGAAATATGAATTTCTTTTTTTTATTTATTAATCTAATATGTAGGTATAGCTAATTTCTGGTTTTAGATAGTCCGACCCTTACGGCCATACACGGTCTCTTACATTTAAGCAACTCGCTGGATTATAGCTTGTTTCCTTGGAATGTTGAAAGACATGTGATATTTTTGAGAGGTTGAGGACTTTAGGCAATTACTAGTCATGGTCTTTATCACGTTTGTGTGTATTTGTAAGGGAGAATTGAGTCAACGTCGTTAACCAACCAAAATTTGTGAAGTGACATAATTCTTTGTTTATTATATTATTAGAACAAAATTATATTTGATATATTGTCTTTTGGTGCACTTTTTGGTTTATGATTTGATATGCTATCGCTTCTTGCTGTTATTGATAATTTATTTTGAAAAATTATATTTAGAGGATAAAATGATAAGGATTCATGTATATTTTACGTATAATAATTTTTCAAAATAGCAATTGGATAACGTTACTTTGTCACGGTCCTGTTGAACTTTGGTGAAGAAATGTTTTTTTTTTTTTTTTTTTTTTTTTTTTTTTTTTTTTTTTTTTCTCTCTCTGACAAGTCCTTGCAACTCGCCAGGCCATAATTTTCACCATTAACTCTGATTACCGGTGAGTTCGGATTGCACGGTTCATTAATTGCTTTGTGCCTTTACTGCTCAGCTTTGGAATTCTGTTCTTGGTCTGGTTTATCCTGAATTATGACCACCATTCTTTCTTTTGGGAAGCACGTGAACTGTATCGCTTTACTCTTCATTTCTTTCTTGCTTCCCGTCTTGCTCTCTTCGGAACTAGGCAAGAAAAGGCCATTTGGAAGGCCTTCACAAGCATTTTCTCTGAAGAAGAAGAAGAAGAAGAAGAAGAGAGAGAGAGAGAGAGAGAGAGAGAGAGAGAGAGAGAGAGAGAGAGAGAGAGAGAGAGATTGTTGCTGGGCCAAATAGAGAGAGAGAGAGAGAGAGAGAGAGAGAGAGAGAGAGAGAGAGAGAGAGAGAGAGAGAGAGAGAGAGAGAGATTGTTGCAGGGCCAATCAATCTTATATGAAAGTTTGGACTGAAACATTCACCGTTGCACCTAGATACATATTTGGCGTATGAACCCAATAATTACTGTTTCAAACTCGCCGTTTTGATCTACCTTAGCTTAACTTGGAATCTTTGAACTATTCATGTGGATATTGGCATCAGTGAATGACAACATAGCTTCGGTGTAAAACGATGTCTGTCTCTCGGAAGATAAAAATTTGTCTGTTCAAAATAGCCACTGGATCAATGTTCAATGACTAGCTAAGAAATTATAACCTCTATATAAAAAGCAAGAGTATGACTATATATATATATATATATATATATATATATATATATATATGTGTGTGTGTGTGTGTGTGTGTGTGTGTGTGTTTCTTTTTTGTCATGCTGAGAGGGGAGAGGGAGTAGTCATACTCTAGTGAGAGGGTGTTATCAGTGGGTTGTTAGGAAAAGGGGAAGGGTTGAATCTGCGGATGCTTGTGTGCATATCTATCTAGTATATTTAGACATAATTTTTGAGGGCTCGGGTACAATAGTAAATACATAAATTGTCATAATAGAAAAAAAAATAACTTCGTTAAGGAATAGTTGATTCTTCTTCTTCTTCTTCTTCTTCTTTGTCTACATCTTTTTCCACGTCTATGTGGGGTCGATGTTTCTGGTCAGCTTTCTCCATCTACCTCTGTCCCACACCTCATCACCGGTTAACCCTTTGATCGAAGGTCATCCTTGATACAGTCCACCCACCTTCGCTTTGGTCTCCCTTTCCTTCTCGTTCCCTGTACCTCCATTTCCATCACTCTCCTCCCAATATACTGTTCATCTCTTCTCATGGCATGACCGTACCACCTCAGTCTACTTTCTTGGATCTTTATAAAAAAAAAAAAAAAAAGTTTTTGTTCGGCGAGGGATTTTTTTTGTGCTCGTATACCTTAATCATGCAAAATATTTTTAAAGTATTTCAGTGGTTGTAAGAAGCAATTGTTTAGAGTCTGGAAAATTATTTGACCTTTTCATGGTGAGGAAAGTCATAAGTAAGGTTATATTTCAAGTTGATATAGCTGCTCCGAAAGACCTTAGGCGTTCCAGGGTCTGGTTTTATTTTCCAATGATCATGTAAGGCTCCTGACAATTTATATTTCTACTCTTAGAAGAGAAGTCGTCTTGTAACATATTTTAGGAGATATTTATTGAATGTTAGTACTATGTTTGTCTTGTTACCCACAGAGAGAGAGAGAGAGAGAGGGGGGGGGGGCGTTTGTCTTGTTGACCATATAAAATTGGAAACGCGAATACGTAATAATGGTAGATTTGAATGAATGAAAACGAGAAGACTAAACACAGAATCAAATGAGTTATGAAATGTAAAATTTGATGGAAAAACACAATGAATTGCGATATTTATTAATTTAAACATCAAATAAATCAAATTATCCATGTAAATTAATATTGATATTCTATGATATCGTCATTCTATAAAGCCAACTGTATCAATAAGTGAAATTCTAAATTAATAGACTTCCATTTACTAAAGAGTTATGCAAACTGAACAAGGTGAATGCGATGTATTTTTTCCAGCGATGTATGATGATCCATTGAAGTACAGTTGTACACAGTAGTTCCTGGCACACCTTGCTCTGAGGAAGTGCGTCCTGTCCCACTAATACTGAGCGGTGAGTTCCTGCACTTATCTGTTTAGTTACTTGCCACGCAGTAAGGGTGTGGCAGGGTGCCCTTCCTTCGAGCGTTGTGTGCCAGGAATTCCTGTGTCCAACTGTACATGTACTGTGTTTTTTTTATGATTTTGTCTTTATGAAGTTTTGAAACGATGGAACCTAAGTATTTTCTCCACATCTTCTCTCTTCCTATTTTTGATATTGGTACCTAAATTGGGCTTGCAGTGACTCCATATTCTTTTTTTTCTTGCATATAAATGTTTTTGAATTCTTAAAAAACGGAAGCCATTCGGTTTTGAGGGATGAATGGTAGTTGTAACTATACAGTACGTATTGTCATGTTTTTGGTTGTCCGATCATAAATCTGCCAGTGATTTTAGCCTTCTGGAAGGATTGTAAATGTTATAGATGCTGTCTGAGCGAAGATCTGGCCCCAATTTTAACCTTCTAGAAGCTTTACACACTACTAGAAATACAGTTTGAAAAAATATATATTGAATTTGATAAGAATAATTACGATGGATTTGTAAATACCAATGTAAATGACTTAGATTCTAATCTATAGACCTTGGATTTAGGAAAATGACGAATGTTTGACTTCGTCTCGGTCGAATGAGAAAGTAGCTCAGATTGTGACATAATGAATCCTTTGTCAAGTCAGGGGAATTGGGAAACGTCAAATACTACTTTATGAGCACCGTCACTTCTCGGCCAATGTTTTCGGAGCCGTCGAAAATTAAGTTTTCGCTCGTGCAAATTATGAAAATTATTTGCTCTCCCATTTTATTGACCTAAAATAATTTTGGAAAAAAAATAATATATATATATATATATATATATATATATATATATATATATATATATATATATATATATATATATATATATATATATATATAAAGGGTGTGGCAGAAGTACACACTTTTTCCCCTTAAATTTGGTTTGATTTAATTTTTATTAACCAGTATTGAACCAAATAAGTATCATATTAATTTGGTTAATATATCAATCTAATAACCTGTGAAATACATTCATGTTCAATGAAATAAAGTATAATTATCAAGGCTTTGATTTTGTTCCACTTAAACAAACGGCGTTACCTATGCCTTACTATAGATGAAACCAAGTGCAATTCGCTGGGCTTAACTATAACTCAGGGGCCGCTTCCTTTCTTCAACCTGGTATGGCTATCCAACCAGATGGGGTGGGGGTGGGGGGTTCCCAAATTCTTCATGGGCTCTGAATGTCCTCCCAGGCCCCAGTGTTGTACTTGATTGTAAAAAAATATGATGTTTTCTGTTATTTCTGTAATATTTATTTTTTCAACTTGGTACATGAACTTATTATAGAAACGTCTTTGGGAAGAGTAAAAGAATTACCATAATCGTATTTGGTTAGATAACTTAGAATTCAAAACCACTGAGAATATCTTGCAGTAAACAAATCTACAGCAGTCCACTGCATTTTACCTGTTATGTGAAATCCTGCTGGTGACCCTCTTCATTCCGACTTACTTGGTAGAAAACACCTTAAGTAGCTTCGGGTTTGGCAACATTGCTGAATTTCTTTCAATGATTGAAAGAAAATTACTGAACCTCTTTAAGTGTGGGATAAAAAAATAACATCTCAAACAACTATATGAAGGTGAAAAGGTTAAAGGTGACTGGTTTCAGTTTCTGTTTCATTAGAATATATACTTACCAGAACGTCTGCCAGTTAAGCCCAACCCTCCACTGTGGTGTCCAAGAACATTCCCAGCAAACAGCTTAAACTCACTGTCCCGGCTGGGATCGATCTGCTGCCATACGAATGCTAGGGAAACACGTCACCATTGTACTAGCCAGGAGGCTATAAGGACAGTTTGGCTTTTATTGGCAATGATCTTTCGATTCATAGATCTCTTAGTAGCTAAAAACCTGGTTGCCATAGAAAACGTTGTGCTCTAGATGACCTAAGCAGTGATTAGTAGATGTTGGTAAGTTGCAGCCATATTAGATTAAGATAAGGGATTATAAATTTAATCTCAATATATTGGTTAAGACCTGTCAGAGTAGCACCTTCGTAACCACGAAATCGAATGGAACAGTTTAAATGGGTATGTATGTATGTGTATATATATATATATATATATATATATATATATATATATATATAGAGAGAGAGAGAGAGAGAGAGAGAGAGAGAGAGAGAGAGAGAGAGAGAGAGAGAGAGAGAGAGAGAGAGATGTGTGTGTGTCTGTGTGTGTGTAAACTGTATGTTTATATATGTGTGTATATATATATGTATGTATATATATATATATATATATATATATATGTGTGTGTGTGTGTGTGTGTGTATAAAACTCAAATGAGCATGAACTGCTGTGGAGGGCTCACGAAAGAATCTTATGGAGTCTTGAAGTAAGCCACTCCACATTTATATGGAAGATACGTTACTTAAGGAGTTGAGACAAACAGTGCGTGAAGGGTTTTTGAGGAAGGATATAGCTGGTATTCTTCACGTGGTATTCTTCATCGTACGTTTTATGTTATATTCATACATAAATTTTTTTCAGTGTCCATAAGAAAAAACCGCAAGTTTGGCTGATATTTTTCCCAAGGTAACTAGAAGATGTTCTTCTTGTACTTGCCGTACTGATTACCATCCATTTTTATAAAGCCAATAATATTAAAAATATTTAAACATTTATTGGCAAAACATCTACATGTGTATGCTGAAAGTAATTATTTATTCCAACGTTTGCAGTTTGGCTTTCGTAAGGGTGGTTTTGATGATCGTCCTACAATTTCCTGTAGTGTACAGATTCAATAGGCTCTGTTCTTGAAGTTCGTATAAATGATCTGGATGTTGTGGGTATTTTATTAGTATTATTATTATTATTATTAGAGATTTCAAAGATTGCGTAGTGATTTTATTTATGGGTACAATAATTATTGCAGAAATATATTATTTATGTTCCTCACCCTCTACATTTTTATTACATACGTTATGTGTTTTGGCTCTTAAAATGCCCGTTACTTATGCAGATGATGCTACTCTTTCCATCAATCACAGGTCTTAAGTGTAAACGTGCGACGGCTAAATCTAGTTAAAGAGGCTTAGCTAAGATTAGTTTATTGTACAAATTACGGGCATGAGATTACATCTTAACAAAACTCCAATTATGATTGTTATTAGGTTTAGGATATTGAAAGTACATTCCAACCTAGACTTTTTTGGTGACAATGGTTCTTTATTTGAGTGCTGCTCATTTAAAATCAGGATGTCATTCTTGATTCGAAACTCACTATTAAGAAACACATCCGGCAGGATGAAGGGAGTCAATCAAGTTCTTTGGAGACCTGTCTATCTCCTAAGAAAATATTTTGTTTTGTTTTGAATGTTGTTTTCCAATCTGGTCTTTATCAGCTGATTCTCTTTATTTTGGAGAAAAAGCAGACGTCTATTAAATTCGAAATTTCTGATGTTGGTATTGATTTTGTAGTATTATCGTTCAATTAGATAATTGTGCTTGACGTGTGAGATTTGTACAAATTTACCTGTACTTACGCAATGCTCAATACATGCTATTATAGAATGCACATTCTTACTGCGACTTAATTTTTGACGATCTTTTGAATTAAATAGTTGAATCCGTTAAATTTCAGTTCAGTTTTAGTCCAAACATTTTTTTTTTCGGTTAACATGATGGCTCGAGTTTATTTTCATAATTTATGAATAACGCAAAGAGAATATTATTTATCTAGTTTTTATCCATTTCTTTTCCATACCGGCATGGTAGCCTTCGATTTTTCCAACTAGGATTGTACAGATGAAAATTGTATGTTTGTCAATATACTTGCTTTCAGGTCATATTTTTGCAATAAACTGTCGCTCTTTGATCGTGCGTTTTTCATGTTTCATTTTTTTTCATTTTCACCCAGAGATAAATAAACTAACGGCCAAATATTGCCAGTTCACCTATTGAAAGTCATATTCTTTTGCAAGAAATTACTAGATGGAATAATCAAATAAATTTTTATTAGTTTTCCAAACACTGTAATATATATTTTCTCAGTTCATTTGTGACCCTACAATATCAGGATGGCAGAGAACTTCAAATCTTTCATTCATTTGCGATTTATGAATATGATTTGTATCTGTCCTCAAAAAGTTTGAAAGGAGTCCTTAGTGTACCAAATAACGTATAGGTGAAATTTGAGGTGGTTTCAAAACTTTCAATGATACAAACCAATGAATATAGTTGAGGTCGAATTTTTCCTGTTTAAAGGCTTGAAGTTTTAATGCATAGTATTAGTTTTTTTTCTACTTTGTTCGGTTATTTCATGAGTTAATTCTCCCTTGCATAATAAAGAGCAAGTATCTGGTTTATATATATATATATATATATATATATATATATATATATATATATATATATATATATATATATATATATATATATCTGAGCGTAACAGGATATATATATATATATATATATATATATATATATATATATATATATATATATATATATATATCCTGTTACGCTCAGGGGAGACGGAGTAGTCAAACCCTGGTGAGAGGGTGTACTTCGAGAGGTACACTTTGAAACCACACGCTCTCACTAAATGCCGAACCTGCGAGCTGTAGGTAGGAGGGGGCGGGGAGGGTTGAATTTCTGAGTGTGTACATATCTATCTATATATTTTATGTCTCCGTTCATGCACAATTAATGACAATGTAAATACACGAATGCACAAACTGCTATAAATCCGACACCCACTGTTATTGGTAAAACACCTTAGCTGCCGGCTTGCATACACTGACTCTCCAATAGTATGCATAAATACCCAGGAGCCTGCCTGATCAAATCGATTCTGACTGTTGAAAAGAAAATGGGCCAACGAGGAATTAGCAGTAGTTATCCCACAATGACACTACCAACAACCAACGAGTAGTTAAGCATACGAATGAGCGACCCTAACACATTTAGACGTCACTTTTGACGGATCGCGTACGAGTATTTCCTAAAGAAGTATAAAGATCTTAACAGATGCGATTGAATAAGCAATTTCCTTTTAGGGCTTTCCTGCTTTAATGCTCGAAAGGTCTTGGAGCGAAGTCTTATTTGAAGGGCAACTTTCAACGTTAGTCCTTAGATTTGGGGTATCTAAAACTTCGAAACTCACTGAATAGGCTGTGATTGCAAATGCAAGAATTCTAAATAGAACGGGATGTTTTTATATTCTGCAGCTGACGTTAACAAAAAAGTCACACAGATAACTTACAACAATTCTATCTTGACTTGCACAAGACACCCAGGGTTTTTTCGGACGACAAAGGAAAATAATTTAACTGAATCTGTTTTTCTCTCATATTGAATACACACACACACACACACACACACACACATATATATATATATATATATATATATATATATGTGTGTGTGTGTGTGTATATACATATGTATATATATATAAGAGAGAGAGAGAGAGAGAGAGAGAGAGAGAGAGAGAGAGAGAGAGAGAGAGTGGTTGTTCTAAGATATTTACATTTATGTAGAAATTTTTTTTGGAAAGTGACTGCTTCTGGAATTTGATTATGGTGAGGATTAGTTTTCTCTATAATAAGTTATTAGAGGGATGTAAAAATGTAGAGGAAAATCAGGGAAATTGATAAGATGGTAATAAAAAGAACATTTATGGACAAAAGGATGGAAATAGACTAGTTCAGCTACACGGATGGGATTTAATAGTAGAACGTAAAATTCTATGATAGTGTCATTGGACAAGTTGTTTATGAGGCTGAAGGAGGGTCCCAAGGCTGTATATAGCGATGATTGTTAGAATAGGGAAATAAGAGGACTCGTTGAAGATGAAGATATTATATGACGTACAGCTGCATGAGAGAAGGGATGATCCACTGGTAATTTGATGATAAAGTCAAGAAAATAATAAGATATGATAATGAATAGTACTACAAAATGAACAGAGGTGAGCAGAAGCATTGGAGGAGGACGAGAATGTGCAATACATGTTATTAGATGTTGAAGATAGGTTAATCATAGATCTCAATATAAAAGATGAAAAATTTAATTCTTGTATGAAGTAAATGCAGTGAGGGGTATTTTAGTGATTTATTTAATATGAAATAAAGAAAGGCAAGAGGTGAATGACACAAGAGTTGGAAGGGTTAGCAGTTTTGGAATGTATGCGAGGACTGCCCAAGACATACAGAATACCATTAGGAGGTTGAAGAACGAAATAAAATAGTAGTAAATTGTAGGAAAAGGGAGATAATGCTGCTCACTGTTAATGGTGTAATTTCGTAGTTGAAATGGGTTTGTAAAGTAAGAGATGATCAAAAGAATGTGAAGGAATGGCCGAGATTTAAGAATATTTTTTCCTTTGTATCAAAGTGAAGTTAGCGAAGGCAACTGTCAAAATGAAAGAGACATCTTGTCTAATGTACCTGTGAAAATTGTGGTGTGTGGTTTAGTAAGAACGGCAGGTGACAAAAAGCCTGACCGTGGAAAAGATTTGTTATAAACAAGGAAGAGAGTGTTTGGTAATATCAATAGTTTTAAAGATAAAGGTGATTTGCATGGTAATAGAAAAAGCTGGGGAAAAAATATTACAATTTCATTGGTGTGTTCATGTTATCATGGATAACAAGATGGGGTGTTGAGAGCAGTTAAAAGATTTTGCAAGGGAGCAAAGGGCAGGTATGGTCGGGTCTACTGCAGAGTCAATACCCAGTCATTAAGCTAGATTTACTGGCAATGTGAAATATTGTTAGGTCGTGCCCCAGAATCAACAGATGGTGAAGCGGAAATTGAAAATAATAGAAATCACATGATTGAAGGCCATTGGATTTTGATCGGTGAGACATAAATCAGTTATCAATAGAATATGCCCAAGGATCGGTCACCCCAAAGTAAATTCTTACTTTATTAAGATGAGTGTATGGCAGTGATCAGAATGCTTGATTCAAGATTTTATATCTCCAGAACAGAATCTCTGAAAATCAAACAATTGTTAAGACATAACCCACGGTTTGCATCAAATCCATTGACTCTTGGGTCCTCCTTTCAGACCAGTGGCCAACGTACACCACTTTCAATTCTCATCTTTTTACAAGGTACTGTTAATCATCAAGGTAATTACGTGGACCCAAACTGGAATACATCAGTAAACATTTGAACAATCATGGCTGGATGCAAAAATCGAAATATTACGAAAGATGAGAGGCACCTCTAATCAACCGCCTCAGTCACATCTTGATGAATATTGCTATGGAATTATAAGGAAATATTTTCTAGAATTATGCACAATTTTTAATGAAATTAGAGAGTTTTAACATTAAATTACCTGCATAAAATTTTTACTTGTAATTTACCTTTATTTGTACCTTTTACAAAAGATGAATTCATATAAATTATTTTCTCAATTACTGGTCTTCTTTTGTCCTAGTAGATCACTTGCCATGATGCCCTAGGCAATAGGTCACTGGCATAAATTGGTAGATTACAGACTTTTGGTAGTTCATATATTGCGTATGCCTATTAAAATTCTTCTTAAGTGGTACCGGACTAGTTTTGGGCAACTAAATCGGTACACCATAGTAATGAACAGATAGAACAAACGATTTGATTAAAAAAAAAATCCACTGTTGAAAACGACTCCGTTCAAATATATTGCAGCGAATTTTTACAATTACGTTTGGAGGCAGTCACCTGGCAAATTAGAAAACTGTAACCTAATTACATGATATAACTTATATTCATGTAATTCGTATAAATTTTTCATGCAGTTTTACTAATTAATTCAATTCATCAAAATAGATGACGAAGATTTCATTACTATTGAAATATTTTTTGAATGTTTTGAAATTACAAATGTCATGAATACAGAAATCCTTTTCCATTTTGCCTTCATTTTTGTTTTTTAATCATTTATGAGAAAATATTTTCTTTAGGAATACGTATTTTGAAAGATCCAAATCTGAAACAATATAAAAGTTATGACAAGTTTCCCTTACTTTTCTGTATATGCATAAGTGATGTCCCTCTTGAAAGCCTGCTTACCTCCTATGTCCGGCAGCCTGAAGGCAAGCCGGATATATCTCAGTGTAACCCAAGCAAAATGTACAGAGCCGAAAGCGATACCTGAAATTTTATCGGAAATTTTGTTGGCTATTATCGTAATGCAATACATTGGAGCAAACATATTTTTCCGTTTCTTCCTTTTTATTGTTAAACTGTTTCATCTCATAACCGATATTTACTCCTCAAGAGCCATATTTGTCCAGGAAAGAAATAAATAAGGAAACAAATGAAGCATTTTGCTTGCGTCCACCGGCATAGAATTGTGTCGTATTAGAATATCACTTAGAATTTACTCAATACAAGGCTATTTTTCGTAGAGTAATTCTTAATGAAATCTTAAATAATCATTTGTTTAAAATATATATATTTTTTTAATCACCAAAATAGTATTTTCCTTTATTTTTTTTATATAATACAGTGACGAATGTGTTGGTGAATAATCTAAATAATTACATAATTATTTGATTCTTTCTAATATTTTATCTTTTCGTCAATGGTTTGGAAATGTCGTATTAAAGAAACATGGATAGTAAGAAAGTTCATATTTCAAATATTCGTTATTGACGAAAAATGGATATATAATTGTAGAAGCACACTGTGGAGTATTGTAGATCCCTTGGGAGAGGAAATGCCTCCTAAATGGTAGATGAGCCACATTCTTCTTGAACAAAGGGCAACCACATCTGATCTATAACTTTTCTGTGAAATGCTATCACTGTAGTAGGAAGTTGTACAACCTAGACATCGCTGACCTAGGAAGTGTCAATAGCTTGTGGTGCACATATATTGTACCTCAAAGCAGCGAGCGTCTTTTGAAAGGGTGTTGACCCTTGGGAGGATTGAAAGTTTCCATAGATGGCAGTTAGATCTGATCTGGACACGAACGTAGCCACACATTTTATTCCTTTAGTATTTAAATTTACTAAATGGTCCAGAACCCATTACAGTCCCATAACTTGAATAGCAGTCGAATGATAATAATGATAATAATAATAATGATAATAATAATAATAATAATAATAATAATAATAATAATTCTTGCGGAAATATGTTTGGCTTGATTTTTGTAAATAAATATTCAAGAAGATTA
>NC_090725.1:101060221-101110221 GCF_036898095.1 Palaemon carinicauda | reverse complement strand
TTCAACTCGTCTTGAGAAATCATTTTAACTGCAGTGGATCCCCTAATTTGTAAACAAAGCCACACGTTCAAAAAGCTCTTCTAGTTTGCATTTGGCTATTACCCTATTGTATATAAAACACCTAGTTATAGACTAACATATATAAAAAGGGAATTTGATATATCTTACTCTTGACAATTACGTATACATTATTTTATTTTATTTTTTTTTTTTTTTTATTTATTTATTTATTTTTTTTTTTTTTTTTGCGTCTAAGTATTCGTTGATGGCTAAAGAAAGTAACCTTAAACATGCAAATTTATGATTTTTTGCGTGTTTATTTTGATTCTGACCATCACATATATATTATTTTAATTTAATTAAATTTTTTGCTGTGAAGTATTCGTTGATGGGTCAAAAAGGTAACCAGAAACAGGCACATTAATCCTTAAGGTGTGTTTACAGGTGGGTGTATTAACATCAACCATCCATAGCTAAAATTAACCTACAAACGTCTCCAGTGGGTGTAATTCAAGTGCCACGTGCCATTAACAGTGAGTGATGTGATCCCGAGGGGTCTTAACGTTCATTAAGTTGATATGAATGTGCCGGGCTTCGGCGGGGTGCCGGTGAGCCGATGTCGCAAGCGTGTCTTCGTGCTTTCTCCCCATGGATGGGTGGCCTTAGTTACACAGGCATAGGCACCTTGGGGTCATGCATGCCGGTGACTTGCATTAGCTAACTTTCCATACCACAATCCTCACGATCAATAGTTGGCCAGTTGCCGCCAGACTTCCAGACGTCGCCTCGTCGTCCTGGCAAGCATTGCCTGCATTGTTATTTTCTGGCTTTTTGGGTTTTCTTTTCATGACGTCAGACTGGGATTTCGTTGGACATTTATATTTAGGAAAAAGTTGATGGTTTTTATTGTTACGACATTCCTTCTTAAGGTTTTTGAAACTATCGTTTTTTCTTAATTGAAATTATTTGCTTCAACTTTTCTTTTCTTGTCGTCAAACTATGGTTTCGTTAGACATTTATATTAAAGAAAAAAAATTAATGTTTTATTTTTGTATTTTTACGATATGCCTTATTAGGTTTTTTAAATTCACAATATTTTTAACTTAAATTATTTGCTTGAACTTGATGGTGCAGCTAGGTACGTCCCATTAGCTGCTTAAAAGGTATTGCCTGTTACTGTCTGTATAATGTCAGCTTATTCTGACAGCCATTTACCGGTAATCGTTTTATTTTTAGAATGCTGATGTTCATGTGATGCTTTTAATGACGGAAATAGAAAATGTAATGATTTCCTGTACTAATATTGATGGAAATGACTGAAATGTGACGGCTATACTTTCCAATTTCAAAAGTATTATTTTGGTATTTAGATAAACATGCAGATGTAGTTTACCATCTTGTTATAAGAGGATTGGTTACCTGTTTACCAGACAGCCATGGGAAAAATAGTTGTACCTGTCTACCAGATTACCATGGGAAATTTATTTTAACTAGTCTACCAGATAACATGGGAAATTTATTTTTACTTATTTACCAGATAACCATGGTAAATTTATTTTTACCTGTATACCAGATAACCGTGGGAAATTTATTTTTACCTGTCTACCAGATAATATAGGAAATTTATTTTTACCTGTCTACCAGATAACCATGGGAAATTTATTCTTACCTGTCTACCAGATAACCATGGGAAATTTATTTCTACCTGTCTACCAGATAACCATGGGGAATTTATTCTTACCTGTCTACCAGATAACCATGGAGAATTTATTTTTACCTGTCTACCAGATAACCATGGGAAATTTATTTTTACCTGTCTACCAGATAACCATGGGAAATATATTTTTACCTGTCTACCAGATAACATGGGAAATATATTTTTACTGTCTACCAGATAACCATAGGAAATTTATTTTTACCTGTCTACCAGATAACCATGGGGAATTTATTCTTACCTGTTTACCAGATAACCGTGGGAAATTTATTCTTACCTGTCTACCAGATAACCGTGGGAAATTTATTTTTACCTGTCTACCAGATAACCATGGAAATTTTATTTTTACCTGTACCAGATAACATGGGAAATTTATTTTTACCTGTCTACCAGATAACCATGAGAAATTTATTTTAACCCATCTACCAGATAACATGGGAAATTTATTTTAACCCGTCTACCAGATAACATGGGAAATTTATTTTTACCTGTCTACCAGATAACCATGGGGAATTTATTCTTACCTCTCTACCAGATAACCGTGGGAAATTTATTTTTACCTGTTTACCTGATAACCATGGGAAATTTATTTTTACCTGTCTACCAGATAACTATGGGGAATTTATTTTTACCTGTCTACCAGATAACTGTGGGAAATTTATTTTTGCCTGTCTACCAGATAACCATGGGAAATCTATTTTTGCCTGTCATCCAGATAACCATAGGAAATTTATTTTTACCTGTCTACCAGGTAACCGTGGGAAATTTATTTTTACCTGTCTACCAGATAACATGGGAAATTTATTTTTAACTGTCTACCAGATAACCATGGGAAATTTATTCTTACCCATCTACCAGATAACATGGGAAATTTATTTTTACCTGTGTATCAGATAACCATGGGAAATTTATTTTTGCCTGTCTACCAGATAACCGTGGGAAATTTATTTTTACTTGTCTACCAGATAACATGGGAAATTTATTTTTAACTGTCTACCAGATAACCATGGGAAATTTATTCTTACCCGTCTACCAGATAACATGGGAAATTTATTTTTACCTGTGTATCAGATAATCATGGGAAATTTATTTTTACCTGTCTACCAGGTAACCATGGGGAATGTATTCTTACCTCTCTACCAGATAACCATGGGAAATTTATTTTTACCTGTCTACCAGATAACCATTGGAAATTTATTTTTACCTGTCTACCAGATAACTATGGGGAATTTACTTTTACCTGTCTACCAGATAACTGTGGGAAATTTATTTTTGCCTGTCTACCAGATAACCATGGGAAATTTATTTTTGCCTGTCAACCAGATAACCATAGGAAATTTATTTTTACCTGTCTACCAGATAACGAGAAATTTATTTTTACCTGTCTACCAGATAACCATGGGAAATTTATTTTTACCTGTCTACCAGATAACCATAGGGAATTTATTCCTACCTGTCTACCAGATAACCATGGGAAATCTATTTTTGCCTGTCTACCAGATAACTGTGGGAAATTTATTTTTACCTGTCTACCAGATAACAATGGGAAATTTATTTTTACCTGTCTACCAGATAACCATGGGAAATTTACTTTTTACCTGTTTACCAGATAACCGTGTGAAGTTTATTTTTACCTGTCTACCAGATAACATGGGAAATTTATTTTTAACTGTCTATCAGATAACCATGGGGAATTTATTTTCGTCTCTACCAGATAGCCATAGGTAATTTGTTTTTACCTGTCTACCAGATAACCATGGGAAATATATTTTTACCTGTCTATTAGACAACCATGGGAAATTTATTTTTCTTGTACCAGACAACCATGGGAAATTTATTATCCTCTACCAGACATCCATAGGAAATTTATCTTTACCTTTCTAGCAAACAACCATTGGAAATATATTATTTACCTGTCTACCAGATAGTCATGGAATATTTATTTTTATGTCTTCCAGGGAGCCATGTGATATTTTATTTCAGCTGGACAACCATGAGCAATTTATCTTCATCTCTACACTAGAAAACCATGGATTTTTTTTTTTTTATCTGTCTAGCAGTTAACCATGGGAATTTTATTTTAACCCGTCTACCTGGTTACCCGGGGAAATTTATTTTTACCTGTCTACTATATAGCTCTGATATTTTTTTTTAATTATATCTACCATACAGTCATTTTGTCCTTGCTAGATGAATGCAAATAGATATTTTTTTAAAATCATATCGTAAATGCGTCACTTTTCCGAAGTTTTTCACCAATTCGAAATGATAGATCAATTGTGGAAACCAGCAACATTGGAAATATGATAGATGAAAGGCGAAGTTCGGAGGTTTCTAGCGGTTTCTCCCACGTTTCAAAACTAGCGTTAATCTTCAAGTTAGGTCAAAATTAATAGCGGTCAGAGTGTAGGAATTACAAATGCAATACTCGTCCCAATGCTTCTGTTATGTACAGGAACAATAACTGTTTCGTGTGCTGGGCAATTGAAATGGGAATGCGGTGATAGCGGATGGTTTTCTGAGAATGATTGAATTGGAATTAAAGTGTAAAGAAATTGTTATGACGATTGGAAACGCACATCCAAAGAATATTTAGAATTTTTTATATATATACATATATATATATATATATATATATATATATATATATTTGTGTATATTTATATATATATATATATATATATATATATATATATATATATATATTTGTATATATATATATGTGTGTGTATGTTTATATATATAATGTGTATATAGTTATATATATAAATATATATGTATAAACACACATATTTATATATATATATATATATATATATATATATATATATATATTTATATAAATATATATGTATATATATGTGTGTATATATATGTATATATATATATATATATATATATATACAGTATATACATACATGTGTGTATATATACTTATACGTATATATATATATATATATATATATATATATATATATATTTGTGTGTATATATATACATATATATATGTGTGTGTTGTATATATATATATATATATATATATATATATATATATATATATATTTGTGTGTGTATATATATACATGTATATATGTGTGTGTTGTATATATATATATATATATATATATATATATATATGTATGTATATATATAATGTTTATGTGTAGATATATTATCCTCTGTATAAGTATGTATAAATAAATTTATATATATATATATATATATATATATATATATATATATATATATATAAAAGGAGAGAGAGAGAGAGAGAGAGAGAGAGAGAGAGAGAGAGAGAGAGAGAGAGAGAGAGGAGAGAGAGAGGAGAGAGAGAGAGAGAGAGAGAGAGAGATATCTGACCCGGAGATTTATCTGTCCCAGTGGACAATTAAGTGCGGACTGGGAGATGTGACAAGTTGGAACGTCCTTTTTCATGTCTTTTTTTTTTCTTTTCATATTTATTTTTTTCCTTTACTTGATATTTCAGTCGAGAATACCATTACTTCAGCATAACTCCTTGGCATTATGAAAATGTTTCTTCCATTTGTAGTGTTGCTTTGTAATCTATCTGGGTGATGTGAGTAAAAGAAAGACCATTTCATTGTAAGGTAGATAGTCTTGGAAAGCTGTGCTTTCTCACCATATGATTTATGTAAGGGAAGCCCTATTTTCCCACAGTAGTTGGGAAAAGGAATTGGTCAGACACAGAGAAATAAGGCCAAAAAAGAAAAAAAAAATGAGTTGTTCTCTTATTAATAGCATTGATTTGTTTTATCCCGAATCCTTTTGTACTGGTGCTTAATAGACATTGTTGTTAAAAGAACCCTGATAGAAAACCCCGATTATGTTACTATATTCGCTGCAAAGATTCCGGTCGAAATAAACTCCACCCCCTGGTGACGTCTTAGCTAATCATATTGTCTCCCGTGTTAACAGCGGTCACAACACACCCCCTTAGAGTTATTATGAATTAGTATATTTTGAAATTTTTAAGGTTGTGTAAATTCAAAACTATACTTACTTATAATCACTTGTTTTGACCACTGTTAACATGAGGCGACGACATGATTGTCTATGGCGTCATCAAGGGGTGGGGCTTATTTTGGCCGGAATCTCTGCGGCTACTTATGATACAAATGAGGGATAACTCGTGATAAGATTTGTTTCGAATTATGTTCAAGTATATATTGAATTCACCAACAGGATGTGATAAACAAAATGACTATCTGTTATAAAGTGGATTGCAACTAACGTCGATTTTCTAGGGTTCAGGTACAAAGTTTTCCATTCATTCAAACTCATGATATAACACTTGAGTATGTTTAATTTTTTAAATATGTTTTTGTGATACGAAAGGTTTTTGCAGGAAATTTGCAAATGTAAAAATTCTTTTTACTGTTCATAATAGTATTTCCAATACATTTTTCATATTGGATACTAGTGTTAATACCAGTCTGCGCAACGAAAATAATATTGCGACACTCAAAGCGAAATTGCGATTTTTTTTTTCTTTATGCAACTCTGAAGTTTACAATGACGATTTACTGATTACATTCTCAATTATTCCTTACCTTGCTTATATTATGAATTCCTTATCTTCATTTTGTGTCCTTCCCTCTTAAGACTCATCAGCTATTCTGTTTCTTTTCTGTCTGTTCATCCGTTTTTTCTGTAATTGATGAAAGTGTTTCTTTCTTTTCCTTTCTTCTCCACTATCAAGACTATAGAGAAACCGGGAACATGGGTTCTTCTGGAAACAAAGTTGATGTCTGCGATCGTTATTGATATCAGTGTTATTATGATGACTGAAACCTGACACACAATAGTGTAGTATATAAGCGCACTATTGTATTAATAGTAACCTTTTTTTTTTACTTACTTATGCTCACATTAGTTAGTAATTTTTCTGGTAGTTCAGAATTGATAAAGGTGGATACTAGAGTTATTTAACCCATATTTGTTTTAATAAGTTCATTTTGTCGAGATGTTAGGAATTTACATTTAAGTCTACGTCCAGGTTACGATTCTTAATTTGCTTAGTGTTATTTTCTTTTTGTTAGTTCATAATTTATAAATTGGATACTACAGATGTTTATCCCGTCTTTGTTCTAATCGATTCATTTTGTCGCGAAGTTAAGAATTTACATTCAAGTCAACGTTCAGGTTACGAATGACGTTGTGTGCTCATCATATTGACCGGTCGGTGACAATGAATAGGGTCTATAGATGAGTCTCTGTCTGAACCATTTCAAAGGTCTGGTATCAATAACTGGGAGGGTTGAGTGACCTAATACCCACGGCAATCAGAGTGGCCTGTTGTTAACCCTTGAATTTCAGCGCAATAACTGACAGGAATGTCATTGTTGATGGTATTTGAGACGTGAATATTAGAGATTTCAAACAGATAGTTAAATACAGTACTAGTTATTTGTGTACAACAGATATTAATGCACTATTCAAAATTCAACATTGCATTCCCTACAGCATCACTCTCATCGGCCATATGAAGTGTTTGCTACCTGGGCGGAAATAGTTAGGGGTTTTCCCAGAGGGTATCCTTTAGGAAATTTTCATGACTGAATTACTTCTCTTTGCATATAATGGCCGTTTTTTTGTGCATCCTTTTTATGAAGAACCGATAGATTTCTTTATGCAGGACACTGAAAGAAATTTTCTTATTCTGTTTTTAATTTCAACTAGGAACATTTGATTATGAAGGCATATTTTAAATTTTTCAAGGTGATTGTTTATTGTTCTACATCAAGAATTGATACTAAATTCACGAGGAACTTAAAAGTATATTATTTTCAGAAATAGGACTCATAGAAACCATTATTTCAAGAAGATATAAAAATAAAAGCGAATTAACGAAGTTGATCCATGAAGTCATACCGTTCATCCCTTACGGCGATGTTTATGCAATGTAAATAACCAAATGTATTTTTAACTGGAAAATACCTTTCGCGGTCATTATAAAGTAGCATTATTTGTTTTCAAGTTCAAGATTACTCATATTACTTTGTGTTAATTTTGGTTTATAGGTTTTGAATCCCCAAAGAAACATTTTACCGTGCAGATTTTCCAAAGTCAAACACCAGACATTCCAGTATAACTTTAAAACAAAACATTTAAAACATTTTGTATCGAGATATTCCCATTGGTTGACAATTTGAACTTACCGTTCTGTATTGAACTCTGTATCTGTTTCTTTAAAGCTATCGATTTATAAAGGTGCTAAGGTAAAAGAATTCAATTAATTACAGTTAATCATCACCTTTACTCTCGTTATTACTATGGAATTCGTAACTAAGGACGTGTTTGTGTTATCTTCCCACAAAAAATACTTATTGCAAATAGATGGAAATGATTGGAGGATTTTTGTCATTCAAAGTCGATGTACATTGAAAGTTGAGTTATGAAACAAGGACGTTAAAACAAATCTTTAAATTTTTTATGGAAGAATAATTTATCCAAAGATTTTTTCATCTATGAAAATATTCAGTAATATTCTTCTCTTTGGGAGGTGTCTGGGAACATTACGGAACCTATCTGAAAATGCGAATTCTAATTCTAGGGTACTAATATTGGTTTAAGTATTCTTTGAATGAAAATTTAACATTTCACAGAGGATTTTTTTTTACGGATTTTAATTGAGTGAAGTTTCTTATTGCATTTTCAAGCATTCGTTAAACAGTTCCGTCAAAATACTCTAGGTATTAAAAAATGAATGAGCAGTTAGGACATTGTATTAAGGAGAGTCTTGATAGAAGCCATTAGAGCTCAACTGTGAACTGTCCAGCTCAGTGTTTGGTCTTATACCAAATTAATCCAGGTGTTGATAAACGACCTAGGTCCAAGTCAGTGAGTACGTAATGGCTGGACCGTGTTATGTTTTTTTTAGTAATTAAAATTTGCAAATAAATTGATTTTTAACTTAAGATATCGATTGTACTCCGTATTTGCAATAGGTGAACAAACACGTCCTTCCTAGTAGATCTTCTGGTTTGATATTTCTTAAATCTGTTGTAGCCTATAGTGAGAACTTTTGATTCACTTTATCCCATTTTATGTAACACAAGTAGATTTCAAATGCATTTCCCATCCTCAGTTTTGCATGGTAGTGGCTGTGTGTGATTAAAATAATAATTATTTGGTATTTGCATTTTCACTCTGCTCTTATATTTGCCTGATATGTTAAATATCTGTTATATTTCTGTGTTGTATTGTAGTAATTATTAGAATGGAATGCCGTTTTTTTGCACTATGTTGTTACTTTGTTTTATATATTTGCTGATGATAATCGTGATGATGATATTGATTTTGATATTGCTGATAGAAGCAAAGCTAAATATTGATATGTTTTGCTATATTGCTGGAATAACTGCTAATAATATTTCTTATATATTGCTTTGAAATAAATGTTAGTGGCACTGCATATACGTGAAGAAAACATACCTACACCCCATACTGTGTATTATTACTAATCTTTTCCTTTTTTTCTCTTACAGGTAAGATTCAAGGAGACATGTCATTTATGGTCAGGTCAGTAGACCACGGTAGTAGTTTTGGATAATGTTTTTATAAGATGCTAAACTAAGTAGGTTAAAATTAATGTCTGATGATTTATTTCACGTGTGGTAATTATCATAATTGTCATAGTTTATTTTTTCCCGGAAACGATATTTTCTCATGAAGAGTATTCACGCATTTAGGTTTAACAACATTTATAATTACTAATCCTCCTCTTTTTGTCGTTGTCGTCTTTGTTATGCGTATTCCAAAAGGTATTTCTTGGGTAAGGGATGCCACTTCAAGGCGGCATTTATCATTATTAATATTACTATTGATTTCTTATTGTAGTAGTTGTTGTTTTTGTTAGTAGTAGTAGTAGTGATAAAAATATTGATTTTTTATTTCTATAGTAAAGTGATCACTAAATATATTGCGGGGATACTCTGACTCAATCATTATAAGAAGATTTTCTTCGAAGATTTACTTTGGTAGACGTAGAAGATCACAATTACGGACGAAATATTATCGGGAAGCATAATTTTGTCATTAAATTTGATATAATGAAGAACTTTTCCAACAAGGGGGTTCAAATTACGGTTGCGTTTAATGAGTTTGACTTACGTAATCCGAAATTTAGGATATTTACTTTAAGGAGATTCTATAATTAGATAATAAGAATTATTATAACTGGAAGTTAGTATTTTTATGCTAAAAGGATCTTTAGCGAGTTGATCATAAAGGTTATTGCTCTTTATTATCAAAGGTTGGTATGGTGTGGAAGGAAATTACCATTATGGAGATTAGTTTCATTTAATGGAAGTTATTTTTTAAAAAATCTTTTATGAGCAATTGACATTTACAGTAACAGTTCATAATTAAAGATTCTGTTTGAAAAGAATATAGTCGTGCATTAATAACTTAGGACCATAAAATGCATATAGAGTCGGAATGCAATAATATATTTTGATAAGTTATGCTTGAAAGACCGTATTAAAGAATTGTGTAAGATGATAGGCAAAGATGATGCCAAGACGATATATAAATTAAGCGAGAAAGGTAAAATGATAATCAAGAGTTCTGTTAGATATACAGAGGAAATTAGCATAAAAGAAACTATAAGACGGGGAACAATGTTGTCTTAAAACTATGTTAAATAACTACAAACAAAGTTAATACTATAAGTTAAAAGATGATGACCCTGATCAGAAACATCAGAATAGATGCCGTGATGTATGTAGATGATATACATAGGCAATAGCAAATACAAAGTCGAAAAAGACGAATCCAGAGAAGTCAAGAAAAAGAAGAAAGTTAGAAAGGTTTAGGGGAGGTTAGAAATGAAGGATATAAAGTTGAGGAATATAAATAGTACGAGAAAGGTACTAAAAAGAGTGAGACTTTTGCCTTGGCGTAAGCAAAAGGAAAACAATAATAGAATAGATATTACAAAAGGTTAGGATGCATGAAGACATTAACAATTTTTGCCATTGCTTGTAAGAATAAAGATTTATGAAACAGTAGTGGTACCTACAGTGTTTTCAAATATTGAGATATGGGATGTAATAAAGGAAATGAAAGAGCTATAGGGTATATAGTACAAAATTATAAAAGGAATGTTTAAACAAGTTGCAGCTACAACTTATTCTTGGTTAAAAGCGGAATCAGGAATATGACCAGTTGAGAATAGAATAAAGTTTAAAAAGGTGAGGCTGTTTCATAGCACCATTGTGTCAAATGATAAACGATTAATTAAGGAAATAGTGGAAGACCAAATAAGGGAACCACATCGGAAATGTTAGTAAAAAGCATTATAGAAAAATGCAAAAAATATGACATTGAAGTGAAAGAAGTTTAGAAATATAGAAAGCAAGAACTAAAGAAATAAATCAAAAGTAAAGTGGCAAAGGAAGTTAAAAGAAAAATAAAAAATAAAAGAAAGCAGAAATGACGAAGTTGAGGTTTGTAAATGATAATGTCAGAAGAGATTACATCCGGTAGGTAAACTTAATTCTTAGGAAGCTGTAACAGTAATGAAGACAAGGTCAGATATGATGGACCTAAAAGAAAATTATATAAACACGAATAAAAATGATACCTTTGTGAGTTGAGGAGAGAGGAGGCAGATCATAGAGCAGAGCATTTGTTTAGCTGTAATAAGGAAATTTAGAGACAGCAAAGAGTTCAGAAAATCAGAATCGCCAGGTAGATAAGTTTCCCGATATATTAGACAGACTATGAAAGTTAGAAATAAAAAAGATGCAAACTGCGAAGCTGTCTGTATAGGAGGTAACAAATAACAATGAACTTTCTGCAGATTGCAGCACCATGCACTACATCTAGTAGTGTGCCCACAATCATAGTGTTGTGGACAGCAATAAGGAACACGGAAATTCATATTCTTTGCCGAAATGACCCTGTTAATTCAAGGTTTTGACCGTACCCACAATATGAACGAATACAAAATAGGAAAATGACTATTTATTACTTGATTTGAATGACTGAATTTGAATATGGAGTCTAAGAGAAAATGAAAATTTGATAGTGCATAGACATCGACGTCTTCGTTCCCGTTAAATAGGTGTACAAAGTCAATTTTAACAAGACTACCGACTAACATCTTTGCCCACAAATAAATAAAAGGAATATTCTAAAGTAAATTTTAGAATGAGCGTACATCCTGTACTGTGAAAAATAGCTGATGGTTGCGAACATTAATCAACGGTAGAGGTACAGTTGAGTACCCAGAGTAGATATATTTTAGAGATATGTTGAAGTTTCATAGGTTATAAGATTGCATGCTCTATGTATATACATATATATTTTTTTTTTAATTCCGTATTTTTTAAAGTAATTTAAATTCACGTTGTATTCTTTTGGATTTACAATTTTACCTCTTCAAGCTAGGTACCATTTCATTCATTTTCATCGCAGTAATGAATGGCCATTTTAGCCGTAGTGCCTACAAGGCTTTAACCTTATACGTCATTAGTTCCTTCGTTGAAAATACAAAGTCGGCACAATATTTTGCAAAGATCATAATGCTTTCATATCTCACTCCCTTGGGCATTTTGTCATTTATATCGTCGGTTTTGTGAATATTTATGGCATGATTCTTGAACCTTACAATTAAATCTAAAAATATCCAGATGAATAACCTTTGCTATATTATCTACAAGCAAAATAATTGAAATTATTTGCTTTTCAAAGTGTAAAAGCGAAATGTGAAACTAGCGAAGTATATAGAGTCTTTATTTTCAAGTAATCTCATGCTCAAGAAATGGCGCAGAAGTGAATTTGTGTAAATTTAAAAGACGCAATTGTAGAAATAAACAATTATATAAAATAATGACAAACACTTGGCGAACTAGTAGAACTTATTGTTATCGAATCTCTAGCTTTCAGATAATTTAGAAATTGGAAATAATACACACTATAGTAGCCTACCTTCAACCCTTGACGTGGGAATTTAGAATAGTAAATGTACCATTGATCTCTGTAGGCTTTTCAACTAACATTGTTGACATTAACATCTAGGAAGGTTTTTCACTTTGAGAAAACCAAGCATTAATCAATCTAACTGCATTGATATGACATTCTCGCATAGCAAAGGTTCTGTAGAAGAAATAAAAATTTTTTTTTTTTTCGTTCACCTCTGAGTGTAAAATTCTTGGTGGAAAGATGAAGAGAACGTTGGAGTGCTAATCACCTATGTTTAGACCCTTTGGTACATTCGGTTTCAGGTCAGATTGAATAACAGTACATTGAACTACTACAAACAGGTCATTAGCTACTTTCTTTTTCGAAAGAAAACAAATGAAATTCGTAGTAATGTTAAAGCAATCAATAATAGGCATGACATAGATCCACATTTCCCGGGAAAAACAGACATTAATGAGTTTAAAGTTTTTTCATCACATGTGAATTACTTTCCAAATGAAAGTATTTTTTTTTTCTTTTTCCGTATGCAGTCATAAAAAATACATAATGGCATATATCATTACCACCAGCTGAGTTGCAAGATGAAAATACTAATGTATTTTTTCCCGTTTGAAGCTCATATATTTTTACACACACATATATATATATATATATATATATATATATATATATATATATATATTAATATTTTTGAAAATTCTGTTTATGTGCCATTTCATCACGATATGTGGCAATTGTCTGAGTTCGTTTTTTTCATTGTGAACAGTAATTTTCTTTTACTATGAGTTTAATAATTATTTGGGCATTGCTATTGTTAATGTTCGACGTTTGAAATTATACAGTGATAAAATAGCTTTCAAAAAAACAAAAAAAAAAAGGCAATGTATCGGGTACTATCGTATTACCTTTGTTTCTGCCGTGGAAGAAAATGCATGTTGCTCACCATTGCTCCATCCTTAATGTTAGAATAAATGAGTCTGTGGATTTCCATTTGAAAATAAAATAATATAAAAGTCACGTTGCCCAAAGAACTTGAGAATAAGCAAAAGAACCAAATTTCAAAATGTATAAAATTTTGCGCAACATACGTAAGGTGCGTACGAAATAACATCATTGAACCTATTTTTAAATGTCCACTAAGTTGAAATGAGAGTTCTTAAATTGTTTAGTCAAATGTGTATGTGCACAAGGTTATGGAATATATATATATATATATATATATATATATATATATATATATATATATATATATATATATATATATATATATGGTAGTAGTGGTAGTAGTAGGTTGAGATACTACCGTTAGAGAGTTATTGAGTCCTTTGACTGGCCAGAAAGTACTATATTGGATCCCTCTCTCTGGTTACGTCTTATTTCAGCTTTGCCTACACATGCATGCACAGAATAGTCTGGCTTATTCTTTCCTCATACACGTGACAACACTGAAATTTTCAAACAATTCTTCTTCTCTCAAGAGTTTAACGACTGCAATTTTTCAGTGGCTACTTTTCTCTTGGTAAGGGTAGAAGAGACTTTAGCTATGGTAAGCAGCTCTTATAGGACACTCCAAAATTAAAACCACCGTTCTCTAGTCTTGGGTAGTACCATAGCCTCTGTACCATGGTTTTCCACTGTCTGGGGTTAGAGTTCTCTTGCTTGAGAGTATAATCGGGCACACTATTATATCTTGTTTCTATTCCTCTTGTTATTTTCAAATTTTTACAGTTTACATATGAAATATATTTTAATGTTGTTATTGTTCTTAAACTTGTAGTTTTTCCTCATTTCCTCTCCTCACTGGGGTATTTTCCCTGTTGGAGCCCTTGGGCTTATAGCATGCTTTTTTTCCAACTAGGGTTGTAGCTTAGCAAGTAATAATAGTTATATTAGTAATAATATATATATATATATATATATATATATATACATATATATGTGTATATATATATACATATATATGTATATATATATATATATATATATATATATATATATATATATACCTTAATTATTTTAAGTTTTGCTAAGAAAGTGGGGGCTTATTTTCAAAACAATCTCATTTTCAAATCGCTGCTTATTATCCAAACAAAATACCGGTAAGCAACGAGAGCATTATTACGGCTTATTATCAAAACAAACTATTTGTTTGTTCTAAAAATAGGATACCCATCTAAACATCTGTAAGAGCTAAATGAATAGTGTTCAAGTGTCTTTGATTAGGGGTGCCCAGTTTTAAAACTGTGAGCTTTTAGCACTGGCGACTTTAAGACGTAGTAGGCTTTTAACATAGAATTTAAAGTAAAGGTTGTAGAGCATTTAAAGATCTGTCACTTGGCAATGTGAAAAATCGTATCATCAAAAATGCAAAGTATTTTGGAATAGACGAAAACAATGTGCGGCGATGGATTAAGACAAATTAAACTACAAGAAACGCCAGAAGTTTCAAAGTCACATGATGGTTCGGGGTGAAAATCACTTTATCCTGAATTGCATTGTCATGATTAGTTTATTTTCAAAACAGGCTTATTTTCGAGTAATTTTCAATGCAAGAAAGGGGGTAGCTTATTTTCAAAACCAGCTTATAATTAAATGGGGCTAATTTTCTAGGTTTTAGGATATATATATATATATATATATATATATATATATATATATATATATATATATATATATATATATATATATATATATAGAGGGGTGTGTGTGTGTGGTGCTCCTAATATCGGCTTTATGATTGGTGGGGGTGCTGATTAGGATGCAGTGAAAAGTGGTTCGCATATTACAGTTAAGTAGGACGAGGAATCGTAATAAGAGATTATTATAAGAACAGAATACATATATGGTTACTTTGTTTGGGGGCGATTATAGTTTTGTTCATAGAAAGAGAAATAAGAAAGGGATTGACTGCCTTCTGCGTTCGTTAAAGAAGGTCGAGCAAATTTTGAATGCAAGCAACAGTAAGAAGATTATATGGAAAAATAAATTGAGATTTGATATATGTTTCATGAATGAAGGAAAGATAAGATTAGATTTGTCGGAATAAATACGTTATTATTATTATTATTATTATTATTATTATTATTATTATTATTATTATTATTATTACTAGCCAAGCTACAACCCTAGTTGGAAAAGCAAGATGCTATAAGCCCAAGGGCTCCAACAGGGAAAAATAGCCCAGTGAGGAAAGGAAATAAGGAAATAAATAAATGATGAGAATAAATTAACAATATATCACTCTAAAAAAAGTAACAGCGTCAAAACAGATATGTCCTACATAAACTATTAACAACGACAAAAACAGATATGTCATATATAAACTATAAAAAGACTCATGTCAGCCTGGTCAACATAAAAACATTTGCTCCAACTTTGAACTTTTGAAGTTCCACTGATTCAACTACCCGATTAGGAAGATCATTCCACAACTTGGTAACAGCTGGAATAAAACTTCTAGAATACTGTGTAGTATTGAGCCTCATGATGGAGAAGGCCTGGCTATTAGAATTAACTGCCTGCCTAGTATTACGAACAGGATAGAATTGTCCAGGGAGATCTGAATGTAAAGGATGGTCAGAGTTATGAAAAATCTTATGCAACATGCACAATGAACTAATTGAACGACGGTGCCAAATATTAATATCTAGATCAGGAATAAGAAATTTAATATACCGTAAGTTTCTGTCCAACAAATTAAGATGAGAATCAGCAGCTGAACATCAGACAGGAGAACAATACTCAAAACAAGGTAGAATGAAAGAATTAAAACACTTCTTCAGAATAGATTGATCACCGAAAACCTTAAAAGACTTTCTCAATAAGCCAATTTTTTGTGCAATTGAAGAAGACACAGACCTAATGTGTTTCTCAAAAGTAAATTTGCTGTCGAGAATCACACCTAAAATTTTAAAAGAGTCATACAAATTTAAAGAAACATTATCAATACTGAGATCCGGATGTTGAGGAGCCACCGTCCTTGACCTACTTACAATCATACTTTGAGTTTTGTTAGGATTCAACTTCATACCCCATAACTTGCACCATGCACTAATTTTAGCTAAATCTCTATTAAGGGAGTCACCAACCCCAGATCTACATTCAGGGGATGGAATTGATGCAAAGAGAGTAGCATCATCTGCATATGCAACAAGCTTTTTTTCTAGGCCAAACCACATGTCATGTGTATATAGTATGAAAAGTAATGGGCCAAGAACACTACCCTGTGGAACACCGGATATCACATTCCTATACTCACTATGGTGCCCATCAGCAACAACTCTTTGAGATCTATTACTTAAAAAATCAATAATAATGCTAAGAAACGACCCACCCACTCCCAACTGTTTAAGTTTGAAAACAAGGGCCTCATGATTAACACAGTCAAAGGCAGCACTAAAATCAAGGCCAATCATACGAACTTCCTGACCACAATCAAGGGATTTCTGTACAACATTTGAGATTGTAAGAAGGGCATCACATGCTCCAAGGCCTTTACGAAAACCAAATTGCAAACTAGGGAATAGAAGATTACCTTCAGCAAACCTATTAAGACATTTTGCCAGAAGACGTTCAAAAACTTTAGATAATATGGGAGTTATGGAAATTGGGCGGTAATCAGTTGGACTTGAGCTACCACAAACACATTTACATAGAAGAGTAACATTACCAATTCTCCAACAAGTGCTAAAAGCTCCTCTTCTTGCTAACTTGCGTAAAATAACAGATAACTTTGGAGCTAAGAAATCTGCTGTCTTTATAAAAAAACAAAGGAAAAATACCATTTGGGTCTACACCTCAATAAGCATGAAGGTCCATCAACAGAGCTTTAATCTCATGAGATCGAAAAGCTAAACTATTTAGTTTAGCCTCAGGAAAACAGGAATGAGGAAGTTCAAATTTTTCATTACTCTGTTTACTGTCAAAAACATCAGCCAAAAGGGTAGCCTTTTCCTTTGAACAGTGAGTGACTGAGCCATCTGGTTTAAGTAAAGGAGAAACTGTTGCATCTACACCAAAGAGTGCAGATTTAAGGGTAGACCACCATTTATGTTCCTGAGTTGTACCAGAAAGGGTTTCTTTTATGGTTAAATTTTACTCCTTTTCAGTTGAGGCATAAACTCTCTGAGCAAAAGCTCGAAGCTGAGTATAGTTGTTCCTGGTCAAATCTGATCTGTTACCCTTCCAAAGGTGATAGGCCTCCTGCTTCTCCAAATAAGCACGTCTACAATCATCATTGAACCACGGGTTGTCCTTCACTCGGCACATTAGCACACGAGAAGGGATACGCCTATCAATTATGTTGACTAGATTCTCATTCAAAGGGACAACAGGATTAACACTACTATATAATTGTGACCAATTCAAGCACAAAAGATCATGCAAAATCCCATTCCAGTCTGCTTGGGATTTCATATAAATTTTACAAGACTAACATACATCAAGGACAGGCAGCTCAGTGTTCACTACTAATGAAATCAAGGCATGATCAGATGTCCCGACTTGAGAACCAACCTTACTAGTTATAACGCCAGGGGAGTCAGTATATACGAGGTCCAAGCAATTACCAGACCTGTGAGTAGCTTTACTTATGATTTGCTCACAGCCTGATTCAGAGGCAAAGTCTAAAGCTCTTAAGCCATGGCGATCGGTAGGAGAGATAGAACTTAACCACTCCCTATGGTGAGCATTAAAATCACCAACAAAGACAAAAGAAGCCTTTCTATCATCTTCTTGTATCTTAGCCATAATGGTAAGAAGACAATCGAAGATAGAATCATCCATGTCTGGATTCCGATAGATCGAACACAAATAAAAGTTGTTATGCCTGCCACAAACTTTTATTACCTGAATCTCATGACATCTACATTGATAGCAGGACTTATGGGAAACAGGGTACTCGGTCCTAATATACACAGCCATTCCCCTGGCCCTAGGGATGGCATCACGTTTCACCATTATTGGCTTCTTAAAACCAGTTATAAGGAGCTCAGATGAGTGCCTTATATTAGAAACCAAAGTTTCTGAGCACAAAAGAATATCATACTGTCTGGACGCAACTGTAAGGTCTTGGGTATTTACATGAAGACCACGAATATTGCAATACAGAAGACGACATTGACGAAATCTAGGACGTACTGGTCCCGGATTTCGCTCAATGTCTCCAGACAGTATAAGAAATAATTGAAATAAAAAAGACATCATACTTAAAAACTAGATTAACAAAAATTATAACAAAAACAATATGTACAGAATTATAAATAAAGTGATTGATGATACCCATAGACTAAAGTGAAAAGTCGGAAAAACTGGTCAACATGGAGGAGCCGATACACCATGCAAGGCTAAATACCCTCCAGGATAGCCACTTCAACTGAAGGGAGGACAGTAAGGATGGTTTTGAGAAGAAAAAGAATCAGAAAAAGGAAAAAGACAACCTCTTGATAAACCACCAGGCATCCATGGCCCTTATATTAATCCTGCCCAACACACCATGTCAAAAAAACAAGAGGAAGAAAAAAAAATAATAATAAGATAGAATAGTGTGCCCGAGTGTACCTTCAAGCAAGAGAACTCTAACCCAAGACAGTGGAAGACCATGGTACAGAGGCTATGGCACTAACCAAGACTAGAGGACAGTGGTTTAAATTTTGGAGTGTCCTTCTCCTAGAAGAGCTGCTTACCATAGCTAGTCTCTTCTACCCTTACCAAAAGGAAAGTACACTGAACAAATTGCAGTACAGTAATTAACCCCTTGGGTGAAGAAGTATTAAATATCTCATTGTTGTCAGGTGTATGAGGAAAGACGAGAATATGTAAAGAATAGGCCAGACTGTTCTGTGTAAGTGTGGGCAAAGAAAAAATAAGCCGTAACCAGAGAGAGGGATCTAATGCATTACGCTCTGGCCAGTCAAAGGATCCACTACCTCTCTAGTGGTAATATCTCAACGGGCGGCTGGTGCCCTGGCCAACCTACTACGCATGATTTTATCCAACGGATAAGAAGCGATTGGATGAAGGAAACGCGATAATACTTTGTAAATTCGCAGGGCTGTATGTTCATGAAGTGAACTGTATCGAAGGAGTCAAAGAAAGAACATCTTTCATCAACAGTAATTTGTATTTTTGATGAGTGTAACCTTCAAATCCTTTGGCGGGAAGCTTTTAATTTTTTTTTTCGATTGTAAGAGTGCAGTGATTAAAGTACCTTTCGTAGGTGTACCAACCGTGTGTCACACGACCGTACTTAGTAACGTCATTTCTTTTTTTGTATATATTATTGGTGACCCCGGAGTGACATGCGCCGACAGGTGTTTGATTTTTTGGATATATTATGCTTCGCTGGGGGCTTGTATGACAGGGGGAGGGGGGGTTTGAAGGCGGGAGGAGCGAAGATACAAAGCATAATATGTATAAAAAAAGAAATGTCGTTACTATGTACGATCGAGTGACACACGGTTGGTACATAGGTCTTCCGTTGCCTCAGTGTTTCTTTAATACATACATACATACATATACCAAGGCACTTCCCCCAATTTATATTCATTTAAAACTTCCAACTCTCTCTCTCTCTCTCTCTCTCTCTCTCTCGCTCTCTCTCTCTCTCTCTCTCTCTCTCTCTCTCTCTCTCTTTTCTTTTCTTTTGTGTGTGAATTAGTCTATAAATTATTCGCCGTCAAGGTTTTTCTCTTTTCTTTTTTTTCTATTGTAAAAGTGCAGTGATAACAGTATCTTTCGTAGATCTTGTTTCTTTTTTTTTATTAGTGTGGTATTCCAGGTTCCATCCGGTTTTCTTAGGAATCCACCACTTTCCTAACTATATGTGCCGTTTCAATTATCACACTCTTCTGCCCAAGTCATAGGGCTGTATCGGCTCCTACTTTCTCAAGCTTCCTTTTCAGTGACTTATGTAAGGTCCCTAGTGCTCCTATGATTATTGGTATCACTTCTGCCTACATATTCCAAAGCCTTCTCGATTCAATTCGTAAGTTCAGGTACTTTTCTTTTTTTCTCTCCCGTTACCTTCCACTCCTGAGACCCAAGGTACTGCGACATCTGTGTGTAATACCTTTTCCGCTGTCTTGTCGACCAGAGTAACGTCTGCTCGATGTGCTTGTATCACCCTGGTCACTTTCTACCACAGCTTGTGGTTGATGTTCGTACCATTTGTTGCTCCATTGTATTTCATATTTTCTACAGACTCCAATGGAGAGCTTTAGACACTGAATCATGTCGTTTGTTATATTGATTCTGAGCATGTGGTGAACATTTGCTGGCGATGTGGTCGATGGTTTCTTATTTTGCCATACATTTCCTGCACCGATGAGGTTCCTTACTGGTCAATTCTTTAGTTTATTATTATTATTATTATTATTATTATTATTATTATTATTATTATTATTATTATTATTATTATCATTATTATTATTATTATTATTATTATTGATAAAAAAATAATAATACAAAGATTAACCAAGCCATTTAATATATTTTTATGAATAGTACTGGCCTGAATGATTAACATCAGTTTATTTAATATTCACATATTTTCATCAAACACACACACATACACACACGCATATATATATATATATATATATATATATATATTTATATATTTATATATATATATATATATACATATATATATATATATATATATATATATAACTTATTGATGAGTTTTTGCATTTTATAGCCTTTATTACTGAGCAAAATGCACATATAGATGATCTTAATTTTCTCTTAAGAATTAAATATAATTTTGTTTTTCGGGAATGGATACTGTGTCGAATTCAGTGAATATCTGCGTGTCGGACGAACAATAATTGCTTTGTTTGTTGTGTTATAGTTAATTAGAAATTCAATTATTCTGTATTTAGTTTAATATGTTTTAATATCTCGTTATGTAGCTCACAATTTTATGAATCTGGTCATCGTTTTTTTCGTGATTATATGTTTCCATATTTTTATTAACTATAGTCAATTCTTTTTAGTGAGGCCGATTTGCACAGACTCCCAGGGGTGCCCTTTTAGCTCGGAAACGTTTCCTGCTCGCTGATTGGTTGGACAATATAATTCTAACCAATCAGGTAGCTGGAAACTTTTTCCGAGTTGAAAGGGTACCGCTGCGAGTCTGCAAACGCGCCTCATTAAAAAAAAAAAAATGAGTATAATTCAAAAGATCTGCTCGTTAAATAACATATTGTTTATGAATTCTACCGAATCCTAGAAATATCCAAAGACAATCTATTACTAATATACCTTTAATGTTATTTGATGTTTCCTTGACGCTTTCTTCTTTGCCTGTATAACCGATTTGTAGTTTTATCATAGGTTTCAACATTTGATATAGAGACGCAGATGAATATTTGATGTAAATGAGTCGCACTATATTTGTATGTAGCGTTTCCATATAACATGTATTTTCCCTATATAATAAAGAGCAAGTGTAGATATATATATATATATATATATATATATATATATATATATGTGTGTGTGTGTGTGTGTGTGTGTATATATACTATTATTATTATTATTTGTACTTGCTAAGCTACAACCCTAGTTGGAAAAGCAAGAAGCTATAAGCCCAGAGGCCCCAATAGGGAAAATAGCCCCGTGAGGAAAGGAAACAAGGAATAATGAAATATTTTAAGCACAGTGACAACATTAGAATAATTATTTCCTATATAAACTATAAAAACTTTAACAAAACAACAGGAAGAGAAATTAGATAGAGTAATGTGCCCAAGTGTACCCTCAAGCAAGAGAACTCTAACCCAAGAGACAGTGGAAGACCATGGTACAGAGGCTATGGCACTATCCAAGACTAGAGAACAATGGTTTGATTTTAGAGTGTCCTTCTCCTAGAAGAGCTGCCTACCATAGCTGTTTCTTCTACCCTTACCAAGAGGAAAGTAGTCACTGAACAATTACAGTGCAGTAGTTAACCCCTTGGGTGAAGAAGAATTATTTGGTAATCTCAGTGTTGTCAGGTGTATGAGGACAGAGGAGAATCTCTAAAGAAAAGGCCAGGCTATTCGGTGTACTCGTATGTGTAGGCAAAGGGAAACTGAGAGAAGGATCCAATATAGTACTGTACTACTGTCTGGCCAGTTAAAGGACCACATAACTCTAGCGGTAGTATCTCAACGGGTGGCTGGTGCACTGGGCAACCTACTACCTACTATACACACACACACACACACACACACATATATATATATATATATATATATATATATATATATATATATATATATATATATATATATATTTCATGTCACACAGTGGCATTGCAAAAAGTATGATTACTCGTTCTCTCCCCGTCCTTCGGTAGATGCAGGACGACGGTGTAGTCATACCCTAGTGAGAAACGGATACACCTCCAGTAGAGGTACACTCGGTAACCACAATCTTCAAGAAACTACCGAAACTGCTGTGTTGTTATTAGGAAAGTGGGAGTGGATAGAATAGATATGAATCTGTGTGCTCGAGCGTGTGTATGTGTGTGTGTGTACATATCTATATAAATAATTAGCCGTCAGTTTAGACGGGTCATGTACACTAGTTCTTTAATGTTTTGTCATTGAGGTCAAGTCCTTACAATCAATCATTATTCATCGTACCAAGAGCAGATTAATGCTCCAAATATTGAAGGTTAAGACTTGGTGTGAAGAGGTTGATTTTGACCCCTTTCAGTGAATTAAAAAAGTGCACATTTTATTTAATAATATAGTGTCATTCAAAGACATATATGTATGTATATATATATATATATATATATATATATATATATATATATATATTAAAGTAATAGGTCTACCAAGGCACTAGCCACCCGTTGAGATAATACCGCTAGAGGCTATTGGGTCCTTTGACTGGCCTACATTTGATCCCTCACTGGTTACGGCACCTTTTTCCTTTGCTTACACATACACCGAATAGTCTGGAGTATTTTTTACTCATTCTCCTCTTTCCTCATACACCTGATAAGGCTAAAATAACCAAAAAATTCTTCTTCACTCAAGAAGATTACTACTGCACTGTAATTGTTCAGTGACTACTTTCCACTCGGTGAGGGGAGAAAACAATCTGTAACTATGGTAAGCAGCTCTTCTTGGAGAAGAACACTCTAAAATCAAATAATTTTTCTTTATTCTTAGTTAGTACCATAGCATCTGTACCATGGTCTTCCATTGAGTTCTCTTGCTTGAGGCATACTATTCTATCTGTTGAATTATTTCTTTTCCTCACTGGACTATTATTTTCCCGGTTTGAGCCCTTGGCCTTATTTCATCCTGCTCTTCCAACTAGGGTTGTGTCTTAGCTAGAAATAATATATGTATATATATATATATATATATATATATATATATATATATGTGTGTGTGTGTGTGTGTGTATGTATATATGTATATATATATATTTATATACAATACATAATGTATATAAATGTATTTAAGACGCATGAAGTGGCTAACATGTAATAACAATAATGAATATGATTATAAATGAAAACTTGGAAGTAAGCGATAGAGAGTAGGTAGTTTCAGTCCGATAACGATTATTCTTCAGAATGCAGAAATTCCAATATTAGGTCGATAAGGCCTTGTATGCCAGGAACTAACTCTGCAACATGCCATCCTCATGAAGTATACACACTTGTCTTTCAATATGATACTCAGTTACAATTGTGCGTGTGTATGAATATAAACTTTCTGTTATATTTGGCTTGCATTTCTTGCTTGCATCATTTTACAGTGATAAATATTTCTTATTCTTTTATTCATTTTGTGCTGAAAGGATTAGGCGAGAATATGAATTTCTGCTTAGATTAGGAATATTTTGGTAGATTTGAATTTGCAGGAACATCTTTCTCGGTCAATTTTCTAGTGATTTGTTTCTTTCAAGACATTCGCCTTTATTCTAGAATAAATGAAACATATATTATTATGGTTTTTAATGCGATCTTCCAGAATAATATTTTCATTTTTTTTTTCAAGATTGATTTATATTTTACATTTTGTGCAATTATTTCAATAAAAAAGACAATTGGCCAGAGCATGGCAAGTGGTCAAAGCCCTTTTGGCATCGTCTTTAATTTTTTTTTTCTAAGTTTGTGTCGCAAAAGAGATGTAACGACGCTTAACACCCAGTTATAGAACTAATCTAAATAGATGCCCAGATTCAGTCAGAAGATTTAGAGTCCGAATTGTAATTTATTTGTGGTATTATATAATTACACACGCGCTTATGAATATATATATATATATATATATATATATATTATATATATAATATATAATATATATATATATATATATATATATATATATGCAGTATATGATGTATCTTAGTGAAAAATGACAATAATTTGTAATTGTTAATTGGTTTATTTTGAGAGAAATATTCTAATAATGGACAGTTTAATCTTATATCAAATGCTAAAGCAGTACGTGGAAAAAGCTTCCATGAATACCTTTTTCCGTTTTAAAAATTCGTAATTTGAATTAGTTTAGGGTAGAGGTCTTTACTTTTTATATTAAATGCTTTCACGGAAGGTGCGTTAATCTCTGAAGGTCTCTTGGTGACGTGTCAAATAAAAGAGATGCATAGAAAACGTGATAGCAAATCTAGCCACCACGTAGCTGGTCGATACTACAAATCCACGACATTGATTAGACCTTAGCTCTTTTGCCGCAATATGACATAAAATTTATTGTGTATTCAGGTGGATGTGATCAACGCCATCAGTATTTTCAGAAGCACAATAAAGAAATTAGGTGACCTCCGCCGAGTTTAGTCGTGCGAAATGGAAATAAAACAAGGCACTGAATGGCGGGGGAAAATGCGACGAGGGTCAGATAGGAATGATCAGAATATAGGTAAAAAACTGTATAAAGTCGATCATGCCTTAACTGAAGAGGGGCATTGCTTGATAAGATATAATTATTAAGAAAATTTGGGATGGTACTGAAGTAGAAAAGTTATTTCAGTAATACCAGCAATAGTGAACCGTTATCTATTAAAAAACAAGAAATTACAATCCATTATGTTAATCGTATAATTATCATTTAGTGTATTCATTTACGGTATAGTGCATAACTGCAGTAGAAAAATTACGAAACTTGTATAGGAATAATTTTATTCATAATCAAAACATGAAGGTTGTTATTGAGTGCAATAGTTTGTTTTAAGAGCTGTTCTTGGTAATATGAGGCAATAAGTATAAGAAGTCTTTGGGGTAGCTTTTTACAGCAACCGGCTATCAGAAACTTCAGTAAAGGAAATTTCCATTCGGTGAGTGGTGCCAGTCTGTCTGTGAATGAAACGTGGTCAATAGAATAGTCTGACTTCAGAACGAGGCAGGTTGACCATGAGCATTATGCAGTAGGTTAGGAGTGGCAAGTAAACAATCACACAAACACACTTTTCTTTTGTCAATATATGTGTTTGTAGGACTATCGTAATGGAAGTAGTATTTATTTTCAGTAGTAGGTTCCCATGTTGTAACTGGTGGTTTTGTTGGCTTGATATACTTTGATGTAGACAAATATAGTATTTGTACGTTTATGAGCTATTTCAATGCATAGCATTTGTACATTGGCATTGCATATTAAAATGCAGTATATTAAAATACAGTGCATTTGTTTAATATCTTGGGAACAGTAACTTTGAGGTGCATTGGATGCTTTCTCTCTCTCATATGTATTATTGAAAGTATGTTCCATCCAACGCATTGAAAAACTTTTTAATATAGCAGAATCTACATCACCCACGCATCAGTTAATTATTGATACCGCTCTCCGAAATCCATATTTTATGCTAGTTCTATGTCGATATCGAATTTTAAAACAACATCCTTCCTCTTTTATAACTCTATGAAAAAAGTATTTCCCAGTGAAATATCACGAAGTAGTATAATGTCTATGTGGAATGTAAGCCATATTTTCGTCTGGTTTCTGAATCTACAGAATGCATCAATATAAGATAGTACCCCTTTCAAACTATCATTTTCTGTAAAATAAAGACTTCAAGTAGAGAGCCATTTTCTTTCAAAGTGTTAAGGGTAACTTTAGAAAAATGGTGCATGGGTGTTATGTTTGTTTAAAAAGTGGTCTCACATTTATTGGACAAAACATCAAGACTGAAGAAGTAATGGCATTAAAATATAAAGGTAGCATAATTATGAGGAATGGAAGTGACATTGAATAAAGCTCATACTTTATTATCACATATGCTACTCTATACGGACTGTCATAGGAGAGACCACAGGGTGGTGACGGTCCTTTTTCTAGGTAGAAAATAATAAATCGACTTAGGTTAGATTAGGTGGGAAGGTGTAGGGTAGGTTCTCTCCAGTTTGTGTTCGTTGTGATATGTGTTTCATGCTAATCTTATTGTTTAAAGTGTCCTTATAACTTGAATAATTCGAGGTTTCTGATGTCTTTATAACTTGAATGTTACGAGTTTCCGATGTCTTAAAACTTCAATGTTACGAGTTTCCGATGTCTTAAAACTTCAGTGTTACGAGTTTTCTATGTCTTTATAACTTGAATGTTACGAGTTTCCGATGTCTCTATAATTTAAATGTTACGAGTTTTCGATGTCTTAAAACTTCAATGTTACGAGTTTCCTATGTCTTTATAACTTGAATGATATGAGTTTCCGATGTCGCTATAATTTAAATGTTATGAGTTTCCGATGTCTTATTAACCTGAATGTTACGAGTTTCCGTTGTCTTTATAACTTGAATAATACGGGTTTCTGGCAGTTATTGTTATCAAAATCGTTTAAAACACATAAAAACACACTAGAAACGCCTTTTATTTTCTCCTAAATGAATTTTGATTACTTAGGTCAATATTTCTACTTTTATGATGTTCATTTTTATAAGAGAGGCAAGAAAAGAACAAACGAAACAGAGGTCCCAAGTTATCAATCTGAAATTAGGGAAAATTTATTGGGTTGAACTGTTGAACTAGTTATCCTCACATGGTGAATGATACATACATACATACATATACCAAAGGCACTTCCCCCAATTTTGGGGGGTAGCCGACATCAACAAGAAACAAAACAAAAAAGGGGACCTCTACTCTCTACGTTCCTCCAGCCTAACCAGGGACTCAGCCGAGTTCAGCTGGTACTGCTAGGGTGCTACAGCCCAACCTCCCACATTTCCACCACAGATGAAGCTTCATACTGCTGAGTCCCCTACTGCTGCTACCTCCGCGGTCATCTAAGGCACCGGAGGAAGCAGCAGGGCCTACCGGAACTGCGTCACAATCGCTCGCCATTCATTCCTATTTCTAGCACGCTCTCTTGCCTCTCTCACATCTATCCTCCTATCACCCAGAGCTTTCTTCACACCATCCATCCACCCAAACCTTGGCCTTCCTCTTGTACTTCTCCCATCAACTCTTGCATTCATCACCTTCTTTAGCAGACAGCCATTTTCCATTCTCTCAACATGGCCAAACCACCTCAACACATTCATATCCACTAGCCGCTAACTCATTTCTTACACCCGTTCTCACCCTCACCACTTCGTTCCTAACCCTATCAACTCGAGATACACCAGCCATACTCCTCAGACACTTCATCTCAAACACATTCAATTTCTGTCTCTCCATCACTTTCATTCCCCACAACTACGATCCATACATCACAGTTGGTACAATCACTTTCTCATATAGAACTCTCTTTACATTCATGCCCAACCCTCTATTTTTTACTACTCCCTTAACTGCCCCCAACACTTTGCAACCTTCATTGACTCTCTGACGTACATCTGCTTCCACTCCACCATTTGCTGCAACAACAGACCCCAAGTACTTAAACTGATCCACCTCCTCAAGTAACTCTCCATTCAACATGACATTCAACCTTGCACCACCTTCCCTTCTCGTACATCTCATAACCTTACTCTTACCCACATTAACTCTCAACTTCCTTCTCTCACACACCCTTCCAAATTTTGTCACTAGTCGGTCAAGCTTCTCTTCTGTGTCTGCTACCAGTACAGTACATGGTGAATGATGCAATCCTATAATACAATGGACTATGAATAACATTTTAGCTATGAGAAGATTATTTAAGAAAAAAAAATGTTATAATCTGTTGAAAATGTTGTATAATCTTACATAGTCTTTCTTTCGTCGCATGAACATGTTAGGTATATTAAGAATATTTCGGATATAAAAAGGAGTGAGCGTAGCTCTCACTACCCCTGTTGTATATTGTTGCCGAGTACATTTTATGAATTCTGTTGTTATTATTATTATTATTATTATTATTATTATTATTATTATTATTATTATTATTATTATTATAATGATAATTATTATTATTATTATTATTATTATTATTATTATTATTATTATTATTATTATTTGCCAAGCTACAACACTAGTTGGAAAAGCAGGATGCTATAAGCCCAGGGGCTCCAACGGAAAATAGCTCAGTGAGGAAAGGAAACGAAGAAAAATAAAATATTTTAAGAAGAGCAACAACATTAAAATAAATATCTCCTATATAAACTATAAAAAACTTTAAACAAAACAAGAGGAAGAGAATTAAGATAGAATAGCGTGTCCGAGTGCACCCCCAAGCAAGAGAACTCCAACCCAAAACAATGGAAGACCGTGGTACAGAGGTTATGGCACCGCCCAAACAATGGTTTGATTTTGGAGTGTCCTTCTCCTAGAAGAGCTGCTTACCATATTATTATTATTATTATTACTATCCAAGCTACAACCCTAGTTGGAATAGCTAAAGAGTCTCTTCTACCCTTACAAAGAGGAAAGTGGCCATTGAACAATTACAGTGCAGTAAGAAGAATTGTTTGGTAATCTCAGTGTTGTCAGGTATATGAGGCAGAGGAGAATATGTAAAGAATAGGCCAGACTATTCGGTGTGTGTGTGTGTGTGTGTGTGTGTGTGTGTGTGTGTGTGTGTGTGTGTGTGTGTGTGTGTGTGTAGGCAAAAGGAAAATGAACCGTAACCAGAGAGAAGGATCCAATGTACTGCTGTCTGGCCAGTCAAAAGACCCCATAACTCTCTAGCTGTAGTATCTCAACGGGTGGCTGGTGCCCAGGCCAACCTACTACCTGTGCTATTGAATGATGAAGGCTGACCAGTACACATTGATGTTGCAAAAATATCTTGTAATCGATATAAGGAAATCTGGTTTGCTGAAACCAAATGTTAATTTAGATTATTAGCAATGTCATGGGTGGTATATTTAACATTGGTATATTTTCATCAGTGTTTGAAACCTTAGAAAAAGAATTGAACTCGATAAGAATGCTGTCATATCCTGTAATGATCAATTTAACAGTTATATGAATTACAAAAATGAAAAAAAGAACAAAATAGTGAAATCCATAATCAAATGTAGAGAAGTAAACATTTTATGTTATAATGATAAAGATGTAAAAGTCGTCAATAATTATCAGTTATATGAATTACAAAAAGAAAAAAAAAAGAATGTAATAGTGAAATGAAAGTGTTCTCTGAGTCCACCATTCAAACTGAATTTGATTGAGTAATTGGTGGATTTCATTTATGGTTTTAATAGTTCAGAGAGAGTTAACATCTTGCGTTGATATACTGTATATCCAGATTCAAGTACAGCATTCCCATATCGTATGTTTATGAGAACCCCTTTAGTATGACTGCTCTTTTATCAAAAACCTCTCGCTCTTGAAGCAAGCTTAGTTTATCGACATACTGATGTAATTACTGACCTCAACAAAACAAATAATTCAGTTTTTGTTCCTACCGTTTAGGACGTGGGCAAACTTTTCATATATTAGCAGTAAAGCGCAAGACGAAGTAAGCTCATGTAGAGGCTTTTCGGAGTGTTTCTCCTCACCTTCACGGGGCACATGAATTTCCTATGTGTATGGAAACTTTTGCACATCCAGGTGCTTCAAAATAAAGATTCTAGATAATTGATAGTCATTCCTTCTGTTCTTAATAAGAGTTTTGTCTTGACGTAAGCATTTCTAGTGTATTCCATCTGCAGCCGAGAAATTGGGTGGTTTATGTCATAAGCTTGTACATGACTGTGGGAGTTACTATGGGCCAAATTCAAATAATTTTACTTACAATTAACTTTATTCACTATCTACATATAGATACATTAACAGTATTACCTAAAATATTCTAAGCCCTAAACATATATATTTTAGCGATAATCCTATGCCATCGAATACTCCTTTATATTCAGTGGATATTTTTCACGGTGAAAACTATAGAAAATACAAATTAATATCAGTTTCCCAACCTAATAAACTCAACATTGCCCTACTTATATAGAAATGAATATTAACAACTCACATCTAAATATAAATATACCATAGGAAAACACTGACACTAAACTGAAGCAGTTATAATATGTATCATAACACGATACTATATTTTCGTCAATGCAATACAAGATTGTTTTTTTCTTTATAGTCTTATTTCATTGGTAATTAAGGCAGCATTTAATCTCAAAGAAATACTGTACTTCACAATAAAAAGAAATTTCACTCAAACATTATTTCAAGCACTGAATAATAATAATAATAATAATAATAATAATAATAATAATAATAATAATAATAATAATAATAACGTACAGCCCTCTTACAATTGTTTTCCATGAAGTGTTCTCTATATCATCATCACTTTAATTTAAATTCCCCATTTTATTTTTATGTTTTACAGCATTAATTTGCAAAAGCTTTGTTTCCTCACGTCTACGGTCATTAGACTTCCCTTTTCTACTTCTACCTTACTCTTTAATAAGGCTTATCTACCTCTCTGCCATTAGCTTCTTATCTACTAGATCACACCACAAGGTCTGGTGTCTCAAAGCAACAACTTGAAGTGACTAGGTCACCATCCTCCTCCGTTTATCATTCCTGCAAAATAAGATGAATATATGGGAACCGGCAAATGGGAGATAAAAGTATTGTATTGTGTACCCGAGCCGCCAAAAATGACGTCTAAGTATTTTGATAAACACACATTCAACCCTTCCCATTCCGTTTCTCTTTCGTAACTACAACCCGCTGGTTCGGCAACTTGCGAGAGTGTGTAGTTTCCGAGGATACCTCTCAGAGTACCACCTCTCACCAGAGTATGACTACTCCCTATCCCCCTTGAACGTGACAGGAAAGGATTTTATATATATATATATATATATATATATATATATATATATATATATATATATATATAAACCTTGCACTTGCTCTTTATTATATAGGGGAAATAAAAGAATTTAGATTCTACAAAGAAATGTAACAAAAACTAAAACTACCACAACCTACAGAGATCTTTTTCAATAAAATCCTTTTAAATCAAGTAGAAGGACATCTCTTATCGTGCCCTCTGTTGCTACTTATAAAGAAAACAGAAATAAATAAAAAGACATATAAACCTGACATAGTGTTTTCACCTCGGGTAACGAGAAACCCGACTCTTTGGCTAACAAAAGGATCGGAGAAACACAGGAGAAGGCCGGGTTTCATATTTCACTGAGGAACGATCGTAATCACTTGCTTCTTTTTACTTGTTCGGTAAGATTACTTGAGAGAGAGAGAGAGAGAGAGAGAGAGAGAGAGAGAGAGAGAGAGAGAGAGAGAGAGTTGTGGTAAACATATACTGTATGCCACCCACTGCTTTATATGAAGATACCATTACTGTTCCATTTTGCTTTAAAACGTTAAATTCTTTGTTTAAGTTTATGTGAGTATGTTATAAAATTTATGCTTCGTAGATGGCCGAGAAACCCCACCCATTGAAACCGAACCTCTTACAATTTATTGATTAGCTCTGTTACCGAGAATATAATAGCATTACCTCTGCACTGCAGAATGTGGAGTGAGTCGACAATAATGCATTCTAAGGAAGAAGCCGTGAAGTTTTTTCACCATTTTTTTTTTTTTTATTATTCTTATTTCTTACCTCTAATGGAAATTAACACAAATTTCCATACTTTTTGTAATGAAACTGATGGGGCAAACTGTAGCTGTCAAAAAGGAGAGGCAATGGAGAGTTATTGTTTGTGGTCCAGATTTGGAAAATAAGGATTTTGGTCATTCGCATTTACATATGGTTTTAATGTGGTTGTTTCGTTTTGTGCATACAAAATACTAGGAGTGATTCGTTTTAAATCATGGAACTTTTTTTATCAGGTCAATTGCTTCAGATTCCTTAGAAAAAAACTATAAAATATAGTCCAAAGAAAGAGTGGCATCGGTTATGCATATAAATTATATCCTCCTCTTAGCTTGAAATGGGATTAGATGGCTGTCTTGGTATCCGGAGACAAACAGTAGAAAAGATGAACGTAGTAAAGATGAAGATCCGAATAAAATATATACATTTTTTTTTTATGTTCTCCATTTATTGGCAACACTATTTTGCATTGTTTTCTTTGAATTTTCAAGCCGTTCAGTGTGAGCGTCTTGTCTAAACTACAAATGTCAGAAAATATCAGAACTTACAAGACATCCACACTTGTTATCGCATGTTTTATGATGCATAAAAGGTGTTCACATATGAAACTGGAATTTACTATAGGCGGTGGATTCCTTAACATAGTATAATCTTTTTACTACGTGTAACGATGACCATTAAGGACATTGTTTGCTCAATTATAATGTTTTATTTCAATAAAAAGAACCATAAGGGTTGTGTTCTCATTATTATTATTATTATTATTATTATTATTATTATTATTATTATTATTATTATTATTACAAGATGCTATAAGCCCAAGGGCTCCAACAGGAAAAAAAATAACCCAGTGAGGAAAGGAAATAGATAAACTACGAGACAAGTAATGAACAATTAAGATAACATTTTAAGAACAGTAACATTAAAATAGATCTTTCATTAATAAACTATTAAGAGAGACTTCTGTCAGCCTGTTCGACATAAAAACATTCGCTGAAAGTTTAAACTTTTGAAGTTCACAGATTCAACTGCCTAATTAGGAAGATCATTCCACAACTTGGTCACAGCTGGAATAGAACTTCTAGAATACTATGTAGAATTGAGCTTCATGGTGGGGGAGGCATGACTATTAGAATTAACTGCATACCTAGCATTATAAACACGATGGCACTGTCCGGGAAGATCTGAATGCAAAGAATGGTCAGAATTGTGAAAAATCTTATGCAACATGCATATCGAACTAATTGAACGATGGTGCCAGAGATTGATATTTAGATCGGTAATAGAAATTCAATAGACCGTAAGTTCCTATCCAACAAATTAAGATTAGAATCAGCAGCCGAAGAGCAGGCAGGAGAACAATAATCGAAACACCGCAAAATGAAAGAATTAAAACACTTATAAGACATTCTCATTGAAGTAATATTTTGTGCGATGGAAGAAGAGACACACTGAGTGTGTTTCACAAAAATAAACTTCATATCAAGAATCGCACACCAAAAATTTTAAGAGAGTCACAGAGATAAATAACGCTATCAATGCTGAGAACTGGATGTTAAGGACTACTGTTTACGACCTACTTTGAGTTTTGTTAGAGTTCATCTTTATGCCTCATAATATGCACCATGCACTAATTTTAGCTAGATCTATATTAAGGTACTCAGCAACCCAAGATCTACATTCAGGAGTTGGAATTGAAGCAAAGAGAGTAGCATCATCTGCAGATGTAATGAGCTCATTTTCTAGGTTAAATGACATGTGTATATAGTATGAAAAGTAATGCACAAAGAACACTACCCTGAGGAATACCGGGTACTCATATTCCTATACTCACTATGGTGCCCATTAACAACAACTTTTTAATCTATAACTTAAGAATTCAATAATAATGTTAAGAAAAGACCCATACGCTCCCAACTGTTTGATTTTGAAGACAAGGGTCTCACGATTAGCAGTCAAAGGCATCACTGAAATCGAGGCCAATCATTCCAACTTCCTGGCCACAATCAAGGGACTTCTGTACAGCATTGGAGATTGTAAAAAGATCATCACATGCTCCGAGGCCATTATGAAAGACGAATGGCAGACTAAGGAACAGAGGATTAACTTTATCAAACCTATTAACATGTTTTGCCAAAAAACGTTGAAACACCTTAGATAATAAGGGAGTTATGGAAATAAGGCGGTAATCAGCTAGACTTGAGCTACCACAAACACTTTTATATAATGAAATAGCATTACCAATTCTCCTACAAGTGTTAAAAGAATCTCCTCTTGTTAACTTGCGGAAGATAACAGATAACTTAGGAGCTAAGAAATGTGCAGGCTTTATAAAAACAAAACAAAAAAAATACCCTTTTGGTCTACATCTTCATAAGCATGAAGGTCTATCAAGAGTGCTTTAATTTCATGAGATCGAAAAGCTAAACTAGTTAGTTTCTCCTCAGTAAAACAGGAATGAGGAAGATAAAGTTTCTCATTGTTCTGCTTACTGTCAAACTCATCAACCAAAAAGAGTTTCTTTTCCATTGAACAGTGAGTGACAGAGCCATCTGGTTTAAGTAAAGGAGGAACTGTTTTGTCTACATCAAAAAGTGCAGATTTAAGGGTAGACCACCACTCATGTTACAGGGTTGTACCAGAAGGGGTTTCTTTTATGGTTGAATTGTATTCCTTTTCTGTTGAATCATAAACTGAGTAAAAGCTCTTACCTGAATGTAGGTATTCTAAGTCAAGTCTGATCTGTTACCCTTACTAAGATGATAGGCCACCTGCTTCTCCAAATAAGAACACCTACTATCATCATTGAACCATGGTTTGTCTTTCACTCATTACATTATCACACGAAAAGGTAACGCCTGTCAATTATGTTGACCAGATCCTCATTCAAAAGAACAAGAGACTCAGCACCATTATACAATTGTGATCAATTCAAGTTCAAATTATCACTTTAAGGACCGATCTCTGATACATCAGGGACAGGCTGCTCAGCTGTTACTACTAAACGAAATTAAGGGATGATCACACAAAACATTAATTTTCATCATTGAAAAATGTATCGCTAATACTGCCAAAAAACTAGGTATTTTATTAAAACCTTTCTGTACCTACAGTTCTGAAGGTATATACTCACTCAATGTTGCCATGAAATTATGTATTGTGTGTAAGACTACCTTTTCTATAGATATGATGGTGTTGATGCATTGTGTCAGAATTTATATACTACCTGGGATCTTTATCCCATAGACAAAGGCACTCAGAGTGGTTGTTTCCTTTTTCTAACAAAATTGGTTATTATTTAAGCTGTGACGTCACTCAAGTTCATCGTGTCAGGCGGTCATCCACAAGCTTTAGTACTTAAAAAACCTGACGAGTGGGCCTTGCATTTAGGATTTTGTCCCACAAACTTAGGCATTATACTTTGAAAAGTATCAACAATTCCATTCTTTGGATGTGCCAGACATTATACTTTGAAAAGTATCAACAACCCCATTCTTTGGATGTGCCAGGCATTATACTTTGAAAAGTATCAACAACCCCATTCTTTGGATGTGCCACTGCGCCACATCACCCAGTACCAGATATTTTCTTGTCCTTTTGCACTGTAACAATGTTGATTACCTTTTTTTTTTGGTGGTGGTGTTACAAACATAAATGCTCACAAGTTTGGAGGAACTTTAAAAGACTTATTGTGCAGTGTTACCCAATATGTGGCTTTATTTCATTTGAACTCTGGTGCTGCTTACCTGTAATGATAAGGTTTCATTAATATCTCTGTACAAGGCTAGTCATCAGGTTTCTTATTCTTGGTTGGGTGTAAGAAAAATTTAATTTTTAATAGTAATATGTATTTTTCCTAACTATACAAATCGGAGTATGATTTCAGGAAAGCTGGAATAGTTGTTTAAACTGAAATGATGGAAACATCACTACCTGACAACGTAGTTAAGGCTGGTGGTAGAATTTAAAGGACACAGGTTTGTATAGTTAGGAATAATAGAAATTATTATTAGAAATGTGTGATTTGTTCCCACACCAAAGAAAACCATCATTCTGTATTAGGAAACTCATCCTTAGGACGAAGGGTGGTCTCTATAACCAATATTGGCTGATTTAATGGCCTGGGAAATGTTAATACACTGTGGTCTAGGAGAAGAATAAAACTGATGACTTGCCAAACTCCTAACAACCTTAGCACGAAGATGTTGCATAACATTAGTCTAGGTCCTACCAGTCTAGGCGGTCGTGGAAGAACCTATTTCCATTGTCTGAGTGTATGATCATTATGAGAAATGTCTTTGTGTTCATTCCATCCCTCCTCCCCCTTCTGGAAGGATGGAAGAGATACTTCATTACAAAACTTGTCTGGGAAAAAATGTTATTCGGTCTTGAGGCTAGGCTGTGTCTAACAACCCGGTCCAGCAAAAGCGAAATTACTGCTTCACCCTAGTAGAAGGGCAAAAGTAAGAGGAGAACAGCTAGACATTCTACATCTTCTAAACTTGTGTAGCAAGCACTATTCTTAGACGTGATTGTTCTTGCTAGCTTGGCAACTCGACTTGTTGAATATCTATCACAGGACCAAGAATTATGTTATCCAGGGACATGTGTGTAAACACCTGTGGGTACTTAGCCCCGAAGGTTGTCTATTGTACCTACCAGACTCCTACCTTCTGAAATAGCGCTACTGAAAGGTTCTTCCTGAAGGTTATAGTAGGTCTGATATCGTTGACCTTATGTGCTTAAACTGGGATTGTCATTCCAGATTCTCATTGGATCAGCGTGTCTGATGGGGCACAAGTCAGAAAGAGTAATATTTTAGGATATCTCTATATTTAACCTTTCAGCTAAGGAAAGAGTCTGATGTTCTGCAAGGGGGCCAGAGCTCTACAAATCATTTCTGTTTCCTTACAGGACAGAGGAGAGTTATCATGCACCCTGCTTGTAAAGAAGAAATGGAGAAGGACATGTGATTGGAGTTGTGTGGGGCTACATTCCAACTTTTGGACACTAACTTTGGATCAAGGAGGAGGAAGGCCTTCCTCTGTTGATAATGGCTTGTGACATACAAAATGTAATGCGGTTAGTTCATTGTAATGGCGAGACTTGTTAGTAGTCTAGGGGTCAAATCCTAACAGATGCCTGCTCAAGGTTAAAGGAGGGTCCGCTTGAGAGATCTGAGGACTCAAGTGACATCCCTAAATGGCTCAAGTTCATGGAGAGGAAATATCGTTTGAAGCTACTTCTGAGCCTAGGTTGAACTTATGAAGGAGAAAGAGACTGAGCTCTTCAGCCTTAAATCTGGGTAAAGGCTGAGCGACAGCCTTTTACAACAGAGACTAAGAGAAACTTACTTGACAAAGGAAGCTGAAGAGAATCTCAATTCATTGTAAAGAGGCTTCAACCTACAAAGTATCGCCTTTACAATGTCACTAGCAGATAGGTAGTTTTACCGGTCTTTTAGGAGGAACATCAACAAAAGTTTGTGGCAGTTGGAAGCCTGCAGGGTATCTCAAATCTGATATCCACAGACTGTTGAGTAGTGTGTAAACCGTGTAAGCGGGGGAAAAGGTTAAGGCATCTAGAAGTAACCATTATATTGAAAGGTGCTGCAAATGCTGGTGATGTCCCTGGAACTGGAGAGCAGATTATTGCAAGAGGTTCTAGAATTGGAGAGCAGTAGGCCAGTAGGCAAAATTCTGGATAAGCCGGGAGCCAAGCAGGTCCTTCAATGGCATTACTCACTGTATAAGATGCCTCCCCCCCCCCACTCAAAACGTGAGGAGCAAATGGATCTTGTGTACACATCTATTAATTTGTCAGGTGCCCTACTTACTCAATCATATAGGGTCTGTTAAATAGTACTCCTTTGGTTGTGGATGTAAGTCATGAAGGTGGTGGTGTTGTTCTTCAATGCCACTGGGTGACTTATCAAAGCCTGTTGGGAAAATAATAGCATTGCTTGGACTGCTAGTAGTTTGAAAAGTAGGTGTTTACTTTTTTTAATCATGTCCTGTCTGACCAAAGGATATGTAGATATATATTTCCTTCATATTCACCAAGTGTGAGTTGTCTTCTTCTTGAAGGCAGACCGTACAGTACTTGCAGGCTTCCTCTTCAATGGGAAGGATGTCGTTCACAGGGCCCCAGTTGACTTGACTTCTCCAGTGGAAGATTTGACTGTAAACACCTGGAGAATGTCGGAAAGACTTAAAAATATGTTTCTCTCCCTATTGTGGTAAACTGGCTACAGTGTCAGGAAGGTCCTACCCTTCAGCCTGAGAAGAATAAGTATCGTAAATATTTGTGTTTTCATTTTTTCTGGACTGTCAAGATCTGGGTCGAGGAGATGTATATGACTGCACCCAACCAGTGGTTGAATAGGAAGCTGCTTAGGCCTATCCTGGAAGCTGATTCCATAATAGTAAGTGTAAGGCCTGAAAACGATGTGCCTTATGCCTGAGTCTTCCATTGGATCTCAGTTGTGAGCAGTGCAATTGCCGAGTCAACGACCGATGTTGACAGTGTCACCAAAGCATCCCAGAATTGTCCCCAAGTAAGAGAGGGAAGCTGCTGATATCCTGACCAGTAGTGCCTGTTCTCGGTTTCATTTGAGTCCTAGCCCTACTTGTATGAGAGTGAGGTGCTGTACCTTGTACCAAAAACCCTTCCCGGGTGTTTGGTTTTGTTACAGCTGTGCTCTTCCCATGAAACCAAGTAGAGGAGTCAGTCGATGTCTCACGAGACCCGTCACGAACGGTCATCGTGTGCTAAAGGGACTTTCTGCTGTTCGGCGGTAGAAAGTTCCCTCAGTGGAAAAAAGTATTGGTACACAACGCTTCCCACTCTCTTTGAAGAAGAGGAGGATCGAACAGAAGAAGGGATGAATAAGCATTGACTGGTCTCCTTCGGTTATTGAACTGCTCCTTGGTTGGTGAGAATTCTTCCTGAAACCAGGCAACCACAATGTAGCCTTGTGGTGCTTGTACATGTGCTGAGATCAGACTTGAGAATCACCTGTCTTTTAGTGCGAATGAGTTAGAAGACCTTGGCATCTGGGAAACTGATGGGGCATAGCCAGATAACTGGACTGGTTTCTGAGCGTGGGAAGCTACGTCGCCGTTAAATTTCACGGCTACACCCCGAAGTGCATCTAGTTTAACTTGGTTATTATTGTACAGTACTTTGTCAACCGTATTTTCCATAGAACAGCAAGTTTTGTGTCTCCTATAATTGTAGGATATTTCCTCGAGTCCAATTCATCTTTCTTTCTAGATGGAATCCTGTCACATACGTCATGTAATATGGGCAATATATTGCAAGTGGAGGCATGCCACACAGTCGCATGCTACATGTCGCTGTGTGCTGAACTGGTTGAAACACACTTGGCCTATGTGACCATGTAGCATGCCACATGTTACCTCAGTGGAATCCCGCCTTAAGTGTTTCATAATTTAATTACAATTAAATGAGCATCAAGGTATGAATATATATTTAAAGATTTATCCTTTTGATGAAAATGAAATATTATAGCTGTACTCTTTGCAAAATATTTTATATAGAATATAATACTGAAGTATAATTATGCAATAGTTCTTTTAATCACATTATCAGTATAATTAAAGTCACACGCTTATATATGCAAGGATGTTGTAGTATGCGTTTAATGCTTTGGTGTTACATAATCTTTGCCGTTACAGAAGAAATATTTATATCTTGAGATTACTTACAAGTCCCCAAATATGGATAACAAGACTGTTGGAGGCCTACTTCTTCGAAGTACCATGTCTCAATTATCATATTTTTTTTCTAATGTACAGTCACTCATATAAATTGATGTATGTCCGGGTGTTTGAGAGAGATTTCCATTTCACCCCTTTCTGGACGACAGGTGTCTGGGAGTGCGAGACCAGTCGAATATTGAACTACCTAACTCTGCTGTAGTAATTGTTAACTTTTACAAGTATGTTATTGATCTGTTTTTTTTCCACGTAGATATATATTACAGAGGTTCTGTTCTTTCCTTCTCTTCTGCCCTGTTGTTTTTCTCTCGCCTTTCTACTTGTAGTCAGAGTGAATTAGATGGGATGGTGGATCAGTCCAGAAATAATTAGCAACAAGAAGTATTTCATGACAGTGGATGGAGAATTTTGTAGCATACCATAAAAAAACCTCCCGCTGGATCTTATTTTTTTTCCAAAGACTCATTAAAAAAAAATGCCAAGATGTATGATTTTTCCCTTTTTCAAAATTGGATTAAATGGGCACTGCTAGTCTTCTGTTATAAAGCTTGACTCTCTGAAAAAGGATAGTTCATTAAACTATTCCATTGGAAGCCTAATTTGATTTGCACAGGCTCACATTGTTAGCAGTTGTCTGTGTCATTTAGACCATTATGCCAAATGCTAGGATCTTTATTGTCATTCCACACTACTTACACCTACCCTAGAAATAATTTTTGATATCCTGAAATTCAATTATCTAACGCCACGATCGAAATCAATGGGACTTGAACCCGGTTGTGCCAAGCAGTACACAGAAATTAAATCCCATTGTTAGTAATATTGATAGTAATGGCAAAGGACTTTGCGGGCATGGTGAAATGATGTATTTTTGGGGATTAATTTAATAAACTAAACATGTCAGAGTCAAGCTCTTGGGAGGAATGTATTGTATAGGCTGAGGATTGGCCATAGTCGGCCGAAGCACAAAATCTTTTCGTTTTTTTTCTTCTTTTGAGCGATATTCATGCACAGTTTAAAAGTACTTCAAGTTTTGCTTATTATAATTTTTACTTCTTTGCTTGCTTTATCATTCAGTTGAATTTATTATTATTTTTATTATTATTATTATTATTGCAGTTGTTGTCAATTACTTATCTTTTCAAAGTATTTGGTATCAATTTTCACCAACAGATTTCAGTTATGTTTAATTAATGATAATTTTTATTCATCCTCTGTTTTTTCAAATACTTTGGTAATCATTATTTGATGCTTCTACTGATAGTGGAGAAGATATCAGAAAATTTTCCGGAGAATCTTCCATTTCTGGAACTAGACACCAAAATTAGCACACAGACTCGTCAGGGATTGCTCTTTTTAATAAAAAGGATGCTATTGAATTTACAGAAATATTGCATTTCGCAATAAGATCGCAAAGACTTCCCCTATCCGAATGGTCTTGATGTCAAATCATACATTTTTTTTTTTTACTGCGTAGAGTCCGAATTTAGAAATATGTACTTACCCATTGACTTCCTCATTGCAGTAGAGCAATGTCAACACTCAATCAGGACACGCTGGATGGCACCACTGTTGTGAACCTCAGTATGGGGCTCAGTATCAGCCGAATGATTATTTAGTGTGCCTAAATCATTATTTTAGCGTCCCAGATGCTGTCTAATAAGCCCTGGATCAATAAGCAACCATATATTACCGGTTGTACCAGCGCAGGAGAGCCGAGCTAAGATTAACAGGTCTATAGCCCTTTGCATGTAGTGTCTTGGTTGCTGAACAGACTGCAAAGGACTTGAACGATACTGTATGAACGATCAAGCTAGATGTAAGTCATATATATTTATTCTCGAACCTAGTCGTATCTCATACCTTATTCTAAATGATTGAGATCAAGGTGGTAAAAGGATAAATCCTCGGCTTCGATTCACGGAATAAAGATAATTACCATAGTATGATACCTTGAATGCCATTCACCAAGATGGCAAGTAACAGACCCAGGGCTGTCAATTCCAGACTGACTGAAGCAATTGTTGTTCTTGCCAGAAGAAGAAGAGTGAAGAGCTCAAATCACCATGTGCATAACAACCACAAAAACATAATGGCTACACTATGTGACTAATATTTCCCTCTTCCATGCAATAAATGAGATGCTTTTTGTTCTGGGTCCATCACTGTCATCAAGGCAGGCGGGAGTGCAATGGGCATGATTGAAGACCTATCAGTACTGAGATGGTGGATGGTAGCTGGTCCTGAAGTCAGCCACTTGGGTACACAGTATGAGGCCTGAAGTGGGATCAAGGGGGGTTCTAAACACACCATCCAGCATGACAAAACAGAACGAGCACAGTGTTCCTTGAGAGAATGTAAAAGCTCTCACAAGGCATGCAAGATGTGAGCAATCTTCTCCAGGCTTTCACTTGATGCAAAGAACATTGCTCACTGGAGTTTTTTCAGAGCTGGTTAGCGCACACTTTGAGAAAGGAAATGTCAATTTCCAGGAGTTTATTAAGAGACGGGGAAGAAAAGAAGAATCCACCATCTATGAACAAATCAAAAGGAACAGGGTTGACTTTTTACTACAGGTATCAGTATCTGTTGACTCTTCAAAGCAAACAATCGTCTGTTCTCCAAGCTGTTCATACCATGCCAGGGCAGAGAGTATGACTTGAAGGAGTTCTTCCGTCATGAGAACCAATCACAGACTTCTTCCCTCCAATGATAGCAGAAAGCTCCACACATGTCAAAAATCCCACCTCATTACTATTCTTGAGAGCCAAGTTACAACCCTGGTGTAGCATTAGTGGGTGATTGGCCCTCATGAAGTTCAAAAACTTTTGAAGAGTAAGCAATGCTCGATGTACTTCTTACAATACAAGCACACTCTACCAAAGAGAGCAGACATTGTTTTTTATTTCTACTGGCCATTTAGTATGAAAGCTGAAACTAGATCAAAGCGAGGATGTGGGGTGAGACTCAGGGTGACAAGGAAAGGAAAAATTCCTTTAAACTTGTGCTAGACTAAGAAGAGATAATTTGGACAAAGCTTCCACCCATTGCAGAGAGTTGCCGGTAGCAGACTAATTGTAGGTGCAAGTCGGAATGCTGCAGTCGACGAGAATGCTACTGTTTTGGTCTGACCTACACAGCACTGTGCGGCTACAGATACGAGGTTTAGAGTGTACTATTTCAGGCAGCAAGATGAATAATATGTGGCAATTAAGTATAGTCTTACTGCCTATATGTACAGTATACAGCTACACAACCGAAGAAGGAAACAAAGAGTTAACTCATTTTTATAACCAGGCGTTCATTTTCATAATCGTTTCCCGTTCGCAATAGTAGACAAGCAATCATTAGCGAATGCTTATCATCTTGGGAGTCTGTGCGTGAGGAAAATATTTGTAATAGATTGCTTGACATTATTCCCAGGAGGATAAACAACCATATATATATATATATATATATATATATATATATATATATATATATATATATATATTATATATATAAATATACATTATATATATATATATATTATATATATATATATTATATATATATATATATATATATATATATATATATATATATATATATATATATATATATATATATATGTATATATATAGTTTGCCTAAGTATATTATACCAAGAAAATAATGACATCTTTTAAAAGATGAAATTGTCTTTATTCTAATTGTTTTACTGGAATTTGCGTGTTTTATTATTCACATAGGCCTATGTATCACAAAGAATTATACATATGTTTTAATGAATTGTTGCTGTCTACTATTTACTTAAACAATAATATTTGTATTATCAGTCTTAATCATTGTCTATTACCTGGTTCATTAATGTCTTTAGAAAGTTTCGTCTTTTGAGATTTACTTATTATTTAGTTAGCCCCGACTTGTGAAGGTTTGAATGCTCAGTTTGCCCCTCCTCGCCTTACTGTTATATGTGACTTGAAGTTCGCACTTCTGATTTTATAATTCTTATTAAGCTTATAGGCCTAAAAATAAAATGATGAAGGGACTGTGGAGAAATTTCACAAATAGCAACTTTATTCCCAGATAGACACCTTTATTAAGTTATAAGATTTGATGCAAATATTTATTGTTACCATCTGACATATAGCCATGCCCTAGTATGTTATAAAGCCAAGACTACAGAGCCATATTATTATTATTATTATTATTTTTATTATTATTATTATTATTATTATTATTATTATTATTATTACTATTATTCGAGATACGTTTCTATTGTAGAATCTGCACATTACAGCTTTGGGTTAATATGTCTGACCCTATTATAGACTTCCATTCGTGAAGTAAAATTAAATAATAGAGGTAGAATTAATTATAGTTTTATTTATTCATCATTATTTCTTCTCCCTGAATAAACCCCACGAGAGATTGGACCTACAGTATATAGGCAGCTTTGACTATAACCTGAAATTTGGCTTATAATGATTTATTGCAAGTTTTGAAACCACGACCCCAACTAACTTTTGCTTTATACACAAAACGACACAAGCAAAATTAAATAATAAATTTGAATTCATAACCCAAATGCATAAATTGTTATTATTAGACAACAGGACTAAGCTTGAATTATTTTCCCTCTTGACGCCCTCTTTCCCACTCAGTTCCAGGAATCACGGTATTTAGAGGGATTCGGGCTACATTACCGTATTTATTTTTTGTTCTGAAATATTCTAGCACGATTTCTTTAACGATCCAATATTTTTCAATGATAGAATTTTTCATAGCAGTTGACCACCGTTGTTTCATACATACACATATCTCCTAAGTGAAATATAAGGTTTATTACTAAGTGGCAACTTACGAACAACGCTTGCCCAATGCAAAAATGAATAATTATAATAGAGAGAGAGAGAGAGAGAGAGAGAGAGAGAGAGAGAGAGAGAGAGAGAGAGAGAGAGAGAGAGAGAGAGAGAGAAGGAAGAGGAGAATTCAACACCAGAAACAGAAAGCCTGTTGCTGTTTTGCTGGATAACCGGGGGACGTCATTGACAGGACACTATCTTTCTATCCTGCCTGTCTCGGAACCCCAAACCGAGAGGTAGTCCTGAATCGGAAGACACCTAAGAGGAAGGATCCTCAACGGAGTCGATTTCTTAGGGCTTGACCCGACCCAGGACTCTCGGAAAACCCGAGTCTCTTTACTTTAGGTTATCCAGGACGATACAGACATCACTGCCATTACTCATCGGAAAATATTCTCCATTTAAGAAGACTCAAACATTTTATGCAAAGTTTATAGATTTGTTGATAAATTCATAATTTCTTATAAAGGTTAATAATTAGGAATCTAGTTGCCTTTAACAATAATTATCATTATAGTTATTTATGAATTTTTGATATTTTTTTTAGCAAATAAATCAGTAGTTTTATGGCCATTGGTAGGCACCCGCTGATGCCATTGCGAGAGTTATTGGGTACTGTGACGACCGCAAAATAGTACTATATCAGATTCCTCTCTGGTTAAAGCTCATTTTTCCTTTGCTTAATTTTCGAGTCAACATAATATGAATCTCTCTATTAACTTTTAAAGGACAAAATTGAATAATACTATTTTATTTTGATATGATTTCAAATGAATAGATTATTTATAAAATCATTTATCAAAATTTTGTGTTTAGGTCCTGTACAAAAGAGGAAAATAAAATAAATAGATGGAGAGTTAACTCGAGCGGCCGACCCTGCTATACAATGGGAATAATGAGGTTGAAAGATGCAGACAGTTACTTGAATAGCTAAACCCATCTATAGACGATCCTTTGTAATGAGAGCATAGCTGTTAGGAACCTTGTTTTCAATTACGGCTCAGCAATAGCTTATTTGGAAGCAACGGGTTCTCTGGTGTTGCAATAAGTATAAAACGATTGAAACATATCTGCAAATACAATATGAAGTACATCTTTCAGGGGTCGTAAATTTATTCTGAACACTGTGTCACTGAGATGTGCTTTAAAGATAAAATACTTTTCACCCCCAACTTCAGTACTCCATATTTGTTAGTCCTATGAATATTTCCATTCCCTAACTTGAATATCCAACATAGAATATCCATCGAACAGTCACAAATAATTTCAAAGATTTCACTATAACTGTTATTTGTTCGTAATTATAACTGTCTAAAAGTCCAAAAAATATTTATAGACCATGTTTGATACAATTCTTTGGACACTTCCATTTTACAAAATGTGAAGTGTGAAGTAGGAGATGACGAATGATGATGAAAAGAGAAGTATTGATTTAAAAACTCGAGATAGAGACGACTGGCGAAATGTAACCGTGGCTTAGGGTCAATAGGCCTAGGAAGAGATGATGACCATATATATAATGAATTTTAATTCAAACTCTATAAAATATGAAAATATTAAAACTGGTCCGTTTAATTCATGAAAAGTAACTTCACCAAAATAGTTTCTTTTAATTAATTTTTTTCCCTCGGAATCTGAAGTTATCTAAATTTCTGGGAAATTGTGTAATTGTTTGTACACTGAAATATATCATATTTGCTGCTACTGAAGAAACAGGAGGAATACAAATGCTGGATTTTAGAATAATGCACAAAAGTAACGATGTTCCTGCTGACTGTAATGTCAGATATGCCTACAATGCAAGGTTTAAAACATGTAGATGCAGAAGCTGTAATGTCATATAGGCCTACAATGCAACGTTTAAAACATATTGATGTATTGCAGAAGCCATGACTCCGTTTTCTCTCTTTACTCGGATGTTCGAATGGTATTTCTTTTAAAAAATACTCCTTTCATTATTGACTTTTTTCTTATTTTGTGAAAGAGATAAAGAGAACTGTTCTTGATCACTTTATTCAAATTTAAGACTTAGAGAGAGAGAGAGAGAGAGAGAGAGAGAGAGAGAGAGAGAGAGAGAGAGAGAGAGAGAGAGATTTGCCTTCACTTAAATGGAAACTTACTATGCAGAAAATGTAAATTAAGGTAATCTGCCTTTAGGAGATATGGTTATTGTGACAGAGACTAAAAAGAAAAATGGCATCTCGTCCGTCCGGGAATTTGACGCCACGAAGGAAACCGCCATCTCTTAACACTGACTTTCTTTCTTCATAATTTGGGTCAATTCACGTAGCTCATAGATAATGCCAAGGTCTTGATTAAGGTCTACAGATCTTGGTTAAGTAAAGCTTTTATGTTTGATACAGGAGGATCATCGGTCCCGTGATGGTTGAGGAGGCTCTAGATGTTGCTTTTGCTTTTGTATCCTCACTTAATCTGCTGCAACCCCTGTTGGAAATAATGATAATAATAATGACGGAAAAAGTGAAAAAAAAAACTAAATTGAAATCCTTGGTCCAAAAGAGATGAAAGCATTTAAAAGGAAAACATGACGAGGTTTTTATGCTTCGATATAGGAGCATTTGAAGAATCTTCTTCAACCGAACGAGGTGGCAAAACAGTCCTACTTTATGTCAGGCAGCTGACGCTTAACTGAATGTTGTAAGCTATTTTCTAATCTTTCTTTCTATTTTGGCGCTCTGCCTTGTTTCCTTATCTGTGGCTTTCATCTAACTGATTTTATTCTTTAATTAGCGTATTTAAATTGTCTATAGATTCTTGAAACACTTGGGATTACCTCTGCTCCTCTCACTTTAGAGCAACTTGCACACAAGCAAATTACCTCCTCGATTTCAGGGACAAAATTGCTAATACAATTAGTTATCCCATATATGAATAATAAAATCACCTAATAATTATATGTTATTTCTACAAACGTATCATTCACATAAATAATTAAATTTTGATGCTTTTATAATGAAAAAAATCACATAGAATTTTCTAATATCGATATATTATGAAATTATTTTGATCGGTATTTTGCGTGTAGTTCCATGCATAGGTTAAACTCTAAATATTTCCATGTCTGTTATTTTTGGTATCAACCATCATCATTTTTAATAAAAGCTACATTTTATGCATAGCCTAAAACAATTATAGTGGTCTTAGACCTCTTTCCAAGATTTCATTCCGTTCTTTGACTGTAAACAACTGCCTTTCATGGTGTAAGTTTAAGAGTAATTTTATTATTCCCATTAACCCTGAATTCGGTTGTGATGAAATGAGTTATGACGACCTGTTTTGCTTTTCCAACCATATCCTTGATTCCTGGCCGTCCTCTGAAGTTCTCTTCATGTTCCAAAATGTTCTGTATTACTTTCTTTGCACAGGTCACAAACATCATCCCTGCAAGTTTATTTTGAGCAACTTTACCTTTGCTCTCATAATTATAGATAAATTTGGAAAGAAACTTTTGTTGGGCTATTTGTCAGTATGTGTGCATTGGGATGGAAGCCTACATGAAATGAGAGCATGTAATCTAGTGGTTCTAATCTTTTCTAATTCTCGACAGAGTCGACTCTTTATGATTTTATATATATATATATATATATATATATATATATATATATATATATATATGTATATATATATATACATATGTATATATATAGGTGTGTGTGCACTTATATAAATATGTAACGTCTTAATAGGTTTGCTGAAGGTAATCATCTACTCCCTAGTTTGCAATTTGGTTTTCGTAAAGGCCTTGGAGCATGTGATGCTCTTCTTACAATCTCCAATGCTGTACAGAAATCCCATGATTGTGGTCGGGAAGTTCGTATGATTGGCCTTGATTTTAGTGCTGCCTTTGACCGTGTTAATCATGAGGCCCTTGTTTTCAAACTGAAACAGTTGGGAGTGGGTGGGTTGTTTCTTAGCATTATTATTGATTTTTTAAGTAATAGATCTCAAAGAGTTGTTGTTGATGGGCACCATAGTGATTATAGGAATGTGCTATCCGGTGTTCCACAGGGATCCGGTGTTCCACAGGGTAGTGTTCTTGGCCCATTACTTTTCATACTATATACACATGACATGTGGTTTGGCCTAGAAAACAAGCTTGTTGCATATGCAGATGACGCTACTCTCTTTGCATCAATTCCATCCCCTGAATGTAGATCTGGGGTTGGTGAATCCCTTAATAGAGATTTAGCTAGAATTAGTGCATGGTGCAAATTATGGGGTATGAAGTTGAATCCTAACAAAACTCAAAGTATGATTGTAAGTAGGTCAAGGACGGTGGCTCCTCAACATCCGGATCTCAGTATTGATGATGTTTCTTTAAATTTGTATGACTCTTTCAAAATATTAGGTGTGATTCTCGACAGCAAATTTGCTTTTGAGAAACATATAAGGTCTGTGTCTTCTTCAATTGCACAAAAAATAGGCTTATTGAGAAAGTCTTTAAAAATTTTCGGTGATCAATCTATTCTGAAGAAGTGTTTGGATTCTTTCATTCTACCTTGTTTTGAGTATTGTTCTCCTGTCTGGTCTTCAGCTGCTGATTCTCATTTTAATTTGTTGGACAGAAACTTACGGTCTATTAAATTTCTTATTCCTGATCTAGATATTAATCTTTGGCACCGTCGTTCAATTAGTTCATTATGCATGTTGCATAAGATTTTTCATAACTCTGACCATCCTTTACATTCAGATCTCCCTGGACAATTCTATCCTGTTCGTAATACTAGGCAGGCAGTTAATTCTAATAGCCAGGCCTTCTCCATCA
>NC_090725.1:101045221-101057721 GCF_036898095.1 Palaemon carinicauda | reverse complement strand
TTTCATTAATGTATTACTTTTTTTTCTGAAATATTATTGTAGCACAATTGTTTTAACTATATAATATTTTTTCAATAATAAAATTTTTCATAACAGTTGAGCAACTTTGTGCATTCATACACATGTTTACAAAGTGAAATATAAGATTTATTACTAAGTGACAAGTTATGTTCAACGCTGTCCAATGCAATAATAAATAAATAACAACAGTCTGGCTGCATACTGTAGACGGGAATCCCCCCCCCCCACCTTGTGCCCTTTATTAGTAGAGGAAGAGAAGAAGGAAAAGGATAAGAAAGGGTTACTAATGAGAGAGAGAGAGAGAGAGAGAGAGAGAGAGAGAGAGAGAGAGAGAGAGAGAGAGAGTGTGTGTGTGTGTGTAGATTGCCATGCATATAGCATGACACGGGCTCTTGCCGCTGGGCAGCCCGTAAGAGAACTGGATTTTTAAAGGGTATACTCCAAGGAGTAAAATTTATATTAATAAAAGGAACGTTAGTTAAAAATAGGAAAAGGGGTGTTAGGTAAAGGATAGGTAAAGGAATTGAGATGTAAGGATGATGAATGAGTGATGGAATGGAATGGAATGGTACAAGACGTGACAAGGGGTAGATAGTAACCCCAAAAGGGGGTCTCCCTTTTAGGTCCACGAAAGAAAGTTTTAGTCAGAGGATAAAGTATTGATAGTAGTAAGTCCCAGTAAGTAAAAGAGACTGGGAGAGGAGTGAAGGAATTTTAGTAGGAGAGAATAGGAGTAGGTTTAAACAAAGAAGCTTATTCCTGCTCTTGTGATGGAAGGGGGGAGGGGGCCAATTCTGTGCAGCGCTCGGACAACAAGCACGAGAAAGGCCCCCTAAGGATAGGGTAAGAAGAGGGTTAACAGGGAAAGAGGGTGGGAGACAGGAAAAACAAGAGCTGTTTCCTTATGAGGAAGACAGCCTTGTAATAACTATTCTCCATTTAGGAATAGGGAATTGGGAAGGGGAGGATTGCAAGCAGGGAAGGATTATCTCTGCTCAGTGGCTGAGAACTGGAACTGTTGCAGGAGTTGCTGGAAGGTGGAGGTTGATGAGAGGGAGAGGACTTTGGTAAGGATCTGGAAGGCAATAGGTATGAGGTCCTGCAAGGTGAGAGACACAATTGCTTGAGTCAAGGTTTGGGAAGGGGAAGAGGATGAAGGTTGTTGCTGGTCCCTTTGGGGAGCAGTTGCAGGTCGGTGCTGATCCTTCTTAGGAACAGTTGCAGGTCGTTGCCGGTCCCTTTGGGGAGCAGTTGCAGGTCGGTGCTGATCCTTCTTAGGAACAGTTGCAGGTCGTTGCTGGTCTTTTATAGGAGCAGTTGTAGGTGTAGATGCAGGAGCTATTGTAGATGTAGAAGTAGGAGCAGGAGTTGGCTGAGTTGGTCTTCTCTGGCGAGGAGTTCTCTGTTCTTTAGGTGGCTGGGATGGAGCTGGTTTATTTTGGTTTGAAGAGGATGTATTTTTAATAGCTGATATCCTCTTGAGACGCTCTGGGCAGCGCTTATTCCAAGCATGGTGTGGCTTGGAACAATTGGGGCACTTAGATGTGGTTTGTCGTCCTTCTTTATGGGCCTTTATGCACACTTCTGTGCTATGTCGCTGGCTGCAGATACCGCAAATAATGGGGCCTCTGCATTCTTCTTTATGATGTCCAAAGCGTTGGCATCTGTAACATCGAAGGGGCTCAGGTGTGTATTCCTCGATGGGGAAAGTACCCCAGACTCCTAAGTCCAGTTTGGAAGGAACTGGACCTATAAAGGTGGCGATTAGGCGTCGAACAGGAACGTCATCCTTGCTTGTGCAGCGAACAGCACAGTCAATATTGCTGCACGAGGTTACAATGGAGATAGGCATCGTCACAGGATACCTGGTAATGACTGCCTTCTTCCTGATAAAAGCAGGATCCAGCAGTGTTAAGGTGGAGTCTTCCTGAAGGAATCTGGCTGTCTCAATGTCCTTGGGATAGATGATAAGGTCACCTTTCCTGTTAGGTCTTGCAGTGAGTTTCATGCCAGGCTTGGCAGCCATGGCAGCAACAGAGGCATAAGAGAGTTCATTGTTTGCCTGTGAAAGTCGAAACTTTGGCAGAGGCTTCTTTGGCTGTGTAGCTGGGATGTTTTCTTGTATGGCAGTGGCTTCTTGCAGGAGTGTCTGGAGGCAGTCTGTGCAGTTGCAGTCGGTGGAGTGGGCCCCTTGTTCGGTCTCCATGGCATTGGAGGACTCAGGCTCGTAGGTAGAAGGAATGACTGCTGTTGCACCTGATTGCTGAGGAGTTGTAGGGACAGACAAGGACGAGTCTGTGCTCTTAGTCCTTGGAGTCACAATAGGTGATGTTGGGGCTAATTCTGGCATTGGTGAAGATTGGGCAGAAGTCTTCTTCCTTTTGTTCTTTTTATCCATGGCAAGAGCCCATTTATTATACTCAATGATTTTATCACAAGCATCTTTGCAACCTTCACAGTTACAGCAGACATGGTGATTTTGTATTTCCTGATTCGGATAAAGGTTCCTTGTTGCTAAGGCTCTAAAGATCTCAGCTCGGCGCTCCTGGTAAGCTAAACAGCTATCACAGTCACAAACTTGGCCATTGAAGTAGTCTTCACAATGACGACTTTTAAGTGGATAGTAACTCCATGCCTTGTTTCCCAAATGAGCAACGGACATTGTGGTTGAACTCTACGGGAATCACAGTGAAAATTTCGGTAGGTTACGATGTACATAATCCACGAGATGTTGTCGGCACCGAGTCTAAGCGAACACTGATGAGAGAGAGAGAGAGAAGGAAGAGGATAATTCAACACCAGACCAAAGAAAGCCTGTTGCTGTTTTGCTGGATAGCCGGGGGACGTCGGTGGCAGGGTACTATCTTTCTATCCTGCCTGTCTCGGAACCCCAAACCGAGAGGTAGTCCTGAATCGGAAGACACCTAAGAGGAAGGATCCTCAACGGAGTCGATTTCTTAGGGCTTGACCCGACCCAGGACTCTCGGAAAACCCGAGTCTCTTTACTTTAGATTATCCAGGACGATACAGATATCACTGCCAGTACTTGCCGGAAAATATTCTCCATTTAAGAAGACTCAAACATTTTATTTAAAGTTTACAGATTTGTTGATAAATTCATATTTTTTTTTATAAAGTTTGATAATTAAGAATTCAGTTGCCTTTCATAATAATCATCATTATAGCTATTTATGAATTTTGAATATGCTGCATATTAAGTGAGGATAGAAAAGCAAAAGCACCACCTCTAGAGCCTCCTCAACCATCATGGCACCGATGATCCTCCAGTATCAAACAAAATTTTGACTTAACCAAGATTTGTAGACCTTACTAAGACCTTGGCTTTATCAATGAGTTACGAAAAAATAAAAACTGAAAAACGAAAATCACTATGAAGGGATAGCGTTTCCTTCGTGGTGTCAAAGTCCCAGACGGATGATACGCCATTTTTCTTTTAGTCTGTCACAATAATCATATCTCCTAAAGGCAGATTATCTTAATTTACATTTGCTGCATAGTAAGTTTTCATTTAGGTGAAGGCATACTAATTTTTAAAAGAAATACCATTAGAACATCCGAGGAAAGAGAGAAAACGGAGTCATGGCTTCTACAATACATCAATGTTTTAAACGTTGCATCGTAGGCATATCTGACATTATAGCTTCTGTATCTACATGTTTTCAACGTTGAATTGTAGGCCTATATGACATTACAGCTCTACATCTACATGTTTTAAGCGTTGCATTGTAGGCATATCTGACATTATAGCTTCTGCATTTACATGTTTTAAGCGTTGCATAGTACGCCTATATGACATCACAGCTTCTGCAGCTATAGAGCCTTGCATTGTAGGCCTACCTGACATTACCGGCACATCGTTGCTTTTGTGCAGTATTCTAAAATCAAGCATTTATATTCCTCTTGTGTTTCTTCAGTAGCAGCAAATATGATCTATTTCAGTGTACAAACGATTACGCAATTTCCCAGAAATTTAGACAACTTCAGATTCCAAGAGAAAAAAATAATTAAGAGAAACTATTTTGATGAGTTACTTTTCATGAATTAAACTGACCAGTTTTAATATTTTAATATTTTAAAGAGTTTGAATTAAAATTCATTATATATATGGTCATCATCTTTTCCTAGGCCTATTGACCCTAACGGCCCCGGTTACATTTCGCCAGCCGTCTCTATCTTGAGCTTTTAAATCAATACTTCTCCATTCATCATCTCCTACTTCATACATCACATGCTGTAAAATTGAAGTTTCCAAAGAATTTTATCAAACATGGTCTACTGATATTGTTTGGACCTTGGACAGTCTTAATTACGAACAAACAATAGTTATAGTGAAATCTTGGAAACTATTTGTGACTTCGATGGAAATTCTAGGCTGGATATTCAGGTTAAGGAATGGAAATGTTTATAGGCCTAATAAATACGGAGTATTGAATTTGAGGTTGAAAAGTCTTTTATCTTTAAAGCACATCTCAGTGACACAGTGTTCAGACTAAACCTCCGACTCCTGAAAGGTCGACTTAATATTGTTCTTGTAAATAATATGTTTTAATCGTTTAAGACTTCTTGCAACACACCAGAGAACCCGCTGCTTCCTAATAAGCTATTGCTGAGCCATAATTAAAAACAAGGTTCCTAACAGCTATACTCTCATTGCAAAGCATCGACTCTAGAAGAGTTTATTCCCATTGTATAACAGGGTCGGCCTATCGAGTCTACTCTTCGAATCTATTTATTTGATTTTCCTCTTTTGTACAGTACATTAAAACAAAATTTTAATCAATGATTTTATAAGTAAACCATTTTTTTGAAATCATATTTAAATAGGAATAGTGTTATCCAGTTTTGTCCTTTAAAAGTTAATAAAGAGATTCATATTGTGTTGACTCGAAAATTAAGTAAAGGGAAAATGTGCTTTATCCAGAGAGGGATCTGAAAGTACCCAATAACTTTCGCAATAGTATCAATGGGTGCCTACCAATGGCCATCAAAATACTGATCTATTTGCTAGAAGAATATTCAAAATTCATAAATAGCTATAATGATGATTATTATGAAAGGCAACTAAATTCTTAATTATCAAACTTTATAAAAAAAATTATGAATTTATCAACAAATCTGTAAACTTTACATAAAATGTTTGAGTCTTCTTAAATGGAGAATATTTTCCGGCAAGTACTGGCAGTGATATCTGTATCGTCCTGGATAACCTAAAGTAAAGAGACTCGGGTTTTCCGAGAGTCCTGGGTCGGGTCAAGCCCTAAGAAATCGACTCCGTTGAGGATCCTTCCTCTTAGGTGTCTTCCGATTCAGGACTACCCCTCGGTTTGGGGTTCCGAGACAGGCAGGATAGAAAGATAGTATCCTGCCACTGACATCCCCCGGTTATCCAGCAAAACAGCAACAGGCTTTCTTTGGTCTGGTGTTGAATTCTCCTCTTCCTTCTCTCTCTCTCTCTCTCTCTCTCTCTCTCTCTCTCTCTCTCTCTCTCTCTCTCTCTCTCTCTCTCTCATTAGTAACCCTTTCTTATCCTTTTCCTTCTTCTCTTCCTCTACTAATAAAGGGCACAAGGTGGGGGGGGGGGGGGATTCCCGTCTACAGTATGCAGCCAGACTGTTGTTATTTATTTATTATTGCATTGGACAGCGTTGAACATAACTTGTCACTTAGTAATAAATCTTATATTTCACTTTGTAAACATGTGTATGAATGCACAAAGTTGCTCAACTGTTATGAAAAATTTTATTATTGAAAAAATATTATATAGTTAAAACAATTGTGCTACAATAATATTTCAGAAAAAAAAGTAATACATTAATGAAACACGAATCCCTCTGAACACCTTGATTCCGTGAGACTATTCCTGGAACTGTGTCTGTAGATAGTCGGAGTGGGAAAGAGGGCTTCAAGAGGGAAAATAATCTAAGCTTAGTCCTGTTGTCTAATAATAATAACCATCTCTGCATTTGGGTTATCAATTCAAAGTTATTACTTGATTTTGCTTATGTCGTTTTGTATATGAAGCAAAAGGTAGTTAGGGTCGTGGTTCGAAACTTGCAATAAATTATTTCAAGCCAAAGCTTAGGTAACAGTCAACGCTGCCTATATAGGTCTAATCTCTTGAGGAGTATATTAAGGGAGAAGTAATAATGATAAATGAATAAGTAAATAAGCGAAGTGGTGTGTTATCTTCGGTACCAGAAATACAATTAAATCTACCTATATTATCCAACTTTAATTTACGAAGGGAAAGCTATAATCGGGTCAGACATATTCCCCCACACCTATAATGAGCAGATTCTACAATAACAACGTATCTCGAATAACAACAACAACAACAGTAATGATAATAATAATAATAATAATAATAATAATAATAATAATAATAATATGGCTCTGTCGTCTTGTCTTTAACACATACTAGGGTATGGCTATATGTCTGGTAGCAACAATAAATATTTGCATCAAATCTTGTCATTTATGAAAGGTGTCTATCTGGGCATAAAGTTACGATTTGTGAAATTTCTCCACAGTCTCTTCCTCATTTTAATTCTAGGCCTATAGGCTTCATAAGAATTATAAAATCAGAAGTGTCAACTTCAAGTCCCACATAACAATAAGGCAAGGAGGGGCAAACAGCATTTAAACCTTCACAAGTTGGGTCTAACTAAATCCTCAGTAAATCTCAAAAGACGAAAATGTCTAAAGATATCAAAGAACCAGATAATGAATAATTTCATTTTTCAAATGACACTATTATTTTCTATGTATAATATACTTAGGCAAACTATATATATATATATATATATATATATGTATATATATATATATATATATATATATACATATATATATATATATATATATATATATATATATATATATGTGTGTGTGTGTGTGTGTGTGTGTGTAGGTAGTAGGTTGGCCAGGGCACCAGCCGCCCGTTGAGATACTACCGCTAGAGAGTTATGGAGTCCTTTGACTGGGCAGACAGTTCTATATTGGATCCTTCTCTCTGGTTATGGTTTACTTTCCCTTTTCCCACACAGACACCGAATACTCTGGCCTATTCTTTACAGATTCTCCCCTGACTTCATACACCTGACAACACTGAGATTACCAAATAATTATTCTTCAGCCAAGGGGTTAAATACTGCAATGTAATTGTTCAGTGGCTACTTTCCTCTTGGTAGGGGTAGAAGAGGCGGCACCCTCTTTAGCTATGGTAAGCAGCTCTTCTAGGAGAAGGACACTCCAAAATCAAACCATTGTTCTCTAGTCTTGGGTAGTGCCATAGCCTCTGTACCATGGTCTTCCACTGTCTTGGGTTAGAGTTCTCTTGCTTGAGGGTACACTCGGGCACACTGTTCTATCTAGTTTCTCTTCCTCTTGTTTTGTTAAAGTTGTTATAGCTTATATAGGAAATGGGTAAGTACATATTTCTAAATTCGGATTCTACGCAGTAAAAAAAAAATTTATGATTTGACATCAAGAGCATTCAGATAAGGCAAGTCTTTGCCATCTTATTGCGAAATGCAATATTTCTGTAAATTCAATAGCATCCTTTTTATTAAAAATAGCAATCCCCGACGAGTCTGTGTGCTAATTTTGGTGTCTGGTTCCGGAAATGGAAGATTCTCCGGAAAAATTTCTGATATCTCCTCCACTATCAGTAGAAGCATCAAATAATGATTACCAAAGTATTTGAAAAAAAAAAAGAGGATAAATAAAGATTATCATTAATTAAACATAACTGAAATCTGTTGGTGAAAATTGATACCAAATACTTTGAAAAGATAATTGACAACAATTGCAATAATAATAATAATAATAATAATAATAATAATAATAATAATAATAATAATAATAATAATAGCTATAAATTCAACTGAATGATAAAGCAAGCAAAGAAGTAAAAATTATAATAAGCAAAACTTTTAGTACTCTTAAACTGTGCATGAATATCGCTCAAAAGAAGAAAAAAAACGAAAAGATATTTGTGCTTTGGCCGACTATGGCCAATCCTCAGCCTATACATTACATTCCTCCCAAGAGCTTGACTCTGACATGTTTAGTTTATTAAATTAATCCCCAAAAATACATCATTTCACCATGCCCGCAAAGTCCTTTGCCATTACTATGAATATTACTAACAATGGGATTTAATTTCTGTGTACTGCTTGGCACAACCGGGTTCAAGTCCCATTGATTTCGATCGTGGCGTTAGATAATTGAATTTCAGGATATCAAAAATTATTTCTAGGGTAGGTGTAAGTAGTGTGGAATGACAATAAAGATCCTAGCATTTGGCATAATGGTCTAAATGACACAGACAACTGCTAACAATGTGAGCCTGTGCAAATCAAATTAGGCTTCCAATGGAATAGTTTATTGAACAATCCTTTTTCAGAGAGTCAAGCTTTATAACAGAAGACTAGGAGTGCCCATTTAATCCAATTTTGAAAAAGGGAAAAATCATACATCTTAGCATTTTTTTTTAATGAGTCTTTGGGGAAAAAAAATAAGATCCAGCGGGAGGTTTTTTTATGGTATGCTACAAAATTCTCCATCCACTGTCATGAAATACTTCTTGTTGCTAATTATTTCTGGACTGATCTACCATCCCATCTAATTCACTCTGACTACAAGTAGAAAGGCGAGAGAAAAACAACAGGGCAGAAGAGAAGGAAAGAACAGAACCTCTGTAATATATATCTACGTGGAAAAAAAAAACAGATCAATAACATACTCGTAAAAGTTAACAATTACTACAGCAGAGTTAGGTAGTTCAATATTCGACTGGTCTTGCACTCCCAGACACCTGTCGTCCAGAAAGGGGTGAAATGGAAATCTCTCTCAAACACCCGGACATACATCAATTTATATGAGTGACTGTACCTAACAAGGTGTTTTTTATTTAATGCAGAGGCATTAGTTAATTTACTGTTAAATTGGTTATTAATTCTGTAATCCTTATTTTGCAAGTAATTAATGGAAAATAAGTTAATTACCTTACCTTTACTTATTAGGAACTTTTGACATTTCCCAGCTTAGTTGCCTATCAGGTGCGATTAAACTATTTCCCGTAGTCGCAAAAAATAAGTAACTAAACATTGCCTCGAATAATTGTCTTTAGTTAACGAATAGACATTTCCTTGCTTGTATACCTCTAGTGAACGATTAAGAAATCATCTTGTTTGATTGCCATACGTAAGTAATTAAGATATTACCTCCGTTGCCTTAAGTAATCAAATAAGATATCACGCTGTGTTGTTGGTTTTTGTAAGGGATGAAGGCAATCCCTTGCTCAGTTTCATCTAGTAAGCGATTAAGATATTAATTTTCTTATTTAACATGAGAAGCAAATTAGGCTGCGTTTTGTGAACTGTATTAATGTTTTGAGGGTTGCAGTGGAATTTAAATTTTATTTTATATTTTCATGAAAAATAGATATATGCTAACGATAATTTGATATGATCAAATTTTTACTTGGTGGCATGCTGAATATTTTAGCAAACATGCCTTATTGAATATTTTCTACATAAACGCTCAAGCATGTATGGAACAGGGAAATAGATTATGACGTAATTTTCATTGTAATTATTCTGATAATCTAACAATCTAAGCAGAGAAAAAAAGGCAATTGATAGAAGCAAGAGCAATCAGTCTGTAAAACATTTCATAGTCACTCTTTCAATACGGCGATGTCCATTTTCTGCAAGCGAAACTTTCGTAGAAAACGGATCTTTTAGTCCAATACGATGAAAAAGCCATATCGATTAGAACAACCTTGAAAATGGTAAGATCGACGATGAAACAACGGAAAGGAGTAGATCCGATGCCATTCTCAAATATTACTGTTGTTTGGGTGAAGTAGTTAGAAGAATTATTTGATCGTGTTACGGCATCAGAACCTAATGAAACCCATAGAGACATCATGGCACTCTCTCTCTCTCTCTCTCTCTCTCTCTCTCTCTCTCTCTCTCTCTCTCTCTCTCTCTCTCTCTCTCTCTCTCTCTCTCTCAGTTCTAAGGTTTGCAACTCGATTACTGTGTTATTATTATTATTATTATTATTATTATTATTATTATTATTATTATTATAAACAGATTAGAACCTTAGTTGGAAAAAGGCAGGATGCTATATAAGCCTAAGAGATCCAAAAGGTATAAATAGCCCGGTGAGGAAAACAAATAAATATACCACAAACCATCATGAAACCTTCACAGATGAACGCCACCGCTTTTACCATCAAGTAAAGATAGTTTATTGTTGAGGCTTTATCAGGTTTCCATCAGTAAGACACCTGATGTTGTAGAACTCTGAAAACGTCCAAGTTTAGATAGGGAAGGTTTTCATGTTTTTCAAGGTGTTTTTTTCCAGGATGTGTAAGGAGGTCAATGGTGGCAATGAAGTGACGGTCACGAGGCTGAAAGAGGATGGAACGAGTTTGAAAAAGAAATGAAAATAGATTAAAAAGGAACCTTCAACACACCGCATATTTCCTTGGGTTTTCATGGCCATCCTATCTCTGGGTTTTTATTCATTTTTATCGGCACCTTTCATTATATTTTTTTTTTCATTTTGCTAATCCTAAATACAATGAATCTTAACTAGAAAACCAGTTTGATTTATAGTAATGATAAATCCGAAATATTTTCCTTCGCAAAATCCTGGAGGATTTATTTCTTGTGTTGTTATGATTTATCTGAGCGTGGGCCCAAGATAATTTACCGATTATATAAAGTCATGAAAAGGACAGCATTCCTGGCCGGAAAATGACAGAAATGGCTGCATGTCATATCACAATCTCGTAAAATAAGATACGGACTGGTTCGTTCACCATCGGAGATATTCAAGTTCCCACGATATTATATATATATATATATATATATATATATATATATATATATATATATATATATATATATATATATATATATATATAATATGTGTGTGTGTGTGTGTGTGTGTGTGTGTGTGTGTGTGTGTGTGTGTGTGTGTAAATATCACCCACGAATGGCATTTAATACCGAATTCTATCTTGGGAATATATATCCACTTGGAATTCATTTTATGGTAACAGCTGGTGGCCGGGTGGGGATTCGAACCACCACCTGTACGGCTGGAAACCATGCTGGCAGGGACCCTACCGACTGAGACCGAATTCTATCTTGGGAATATATATCCACTTGGAATTCATTTTATGGTAACAGCTGCTGGCCGGGTGGGGATTCGAACCACCACCTGTACGGCTGGAAACCATGCTGGCAGGGACCCTACCGACTGAGCTATTGCTGACTGAGCTATCAAGAGAGACTCAGTCGGTAGGGTCTCTGCCAGCATGGTTTCCAGCCGTACAGGTGGTGGTTCGAATCCCCACCCGGCCAGAAGCTGTTACCATAAAATGAATTCCAAGTGGATATATACTCCCAAGATAGAATTCGGTATTAAATGCTATTCGTGGGTGATATTTACATTAATTAAAATCACGTGTGCTTATGATATATGTTCATTTTTATATATATATATATATATATATATATATATATATATATATATATATATATATTTATATAAATGAATGATATAAAATAAATAATCATCAGCCGTTACTAGTTCACTGTATAACAAAGGCCTCAGACATGTTCTTCCACTTGTGTGTGTTTATGGTCTTTCTGTGCCAATCCATACCAGTAAACTATATTAATTTGTCAATCCATTGTCTTCCCTTCCTTTTCCTGCTTCTTTTGAAATCTCTCGGGACACACACTGTTATTCTTAATGTCCATCTATATTCTGTCATTCTCATTATATGTCCTGTCCATGTCAATTTCTTTTTCTTAAATGTTGTTAGAATATCTTCTACTTTAGTTTGCTCTCATATCCCTGTTGCTCTTTTTCTGTCTCTGTGTTATTCCCATCATTGTTCTTTCCAAAGTTGTTTGAGTTGTAACTAGCTTATATTCTAAGGCTTTAGGGAGGGCCCAAGTTTCTGTTGCATAAGTTAAAACATATAGGACTATTGCATTAAATATGATTTATTTTTAGAGAAAGTGTCATTTTACATTTCATAATCTCATTTTGTTTAACAAATGCTTATCCTTTTTTTAATGTCGGTCTCGTGTCCTGCGGTCTTATTGTCTCTCTGGATTATCATTAAAAATTATCTAGGTTTTACTCATATTCATTTTCGGTTCTGCATTTCTGCTCTCTCTATCATCTTTTGTAATTCATCCCATGATTCACTAAACACAACTATATCATCTGCAAATCTTAAGTTATTAAGGTGTTCCCCACTAATATTAATTTATACATTTTCCAATTTAAGTTTTTAAAAACTCCTTCTAGGCATGCTGTGTATAATTTACGAGAGATGGGGTCTCCCTATCTAACTCCTTTCTAAATCGGAATTTTCTTCTATATTTATGTAGTTTTAACATTGCTGTACTTCCTGTATA
>NC_090725.1:101030221-101035221 GCF_036898095.1 Palaemon carinicauda | reverse complement strand
GAAAAAAATAAGTAGGTTGCAAGTATTTCCGAACTTTAAACGTCCGTAGCCAAAAACTAGTTTTTTGTACTTCAATTATTCATAAAAAAATTAAGTTTTTCACATATTTACTTGAAACTTCTCATGTGTTTGAAGGTATTTATCACTGACCTGTTTTTTCTTGGATTAAAGATTTCCACAAAATACATTTATGAATGTTAATTAAAGTTACAAGGCTACGTGGATGCAAGTGACGTTTTCCCTGAAGGATCCTTAATTAGGTATCCAAAATGCAGCGATAGAAAACGGGGAACGTAACCTTCTTCTGGCTGAGAGGATGGTGATCCAAAGATGTGGTAAGAGTAGGATCATCGATCGAACGAATCTCTTCTCACGTCTTTGACAAATCACCCATTTTTCCATTTGCAGTGCCTTGTGTGATGTCGTGTCTGCCAAGTCCAGTCTCCCTGTGTCGTAGAACTTTGCCATTGTGATTTAGGAGCCGTATGCTAGGATGCGTTTGTTTCTAAGCTAATCATTTACCCCGATGTGAATCATAGTTCAGATGTACAATACATGGTACGCTGAGTGATGTAATTTCATCAATGTTGTATAAGGTTACGTCAGAGACAAATCAATATAGGATTTTCTCCATTTGAGAATATTTTGTGGGTAACTTTATTTTCGATGTCGTGAATAATAAAAATCAAAATAATGGTTGTTATATGTCTACACACACACACACACATATATATATATATATATATATATATATATATATATATATATATATGTATATACGTGTGTATATATATGTATATATATACGTGTGTATATATATGTATATATAAATATATATGTGTGTGAATGTAAATACATACATATGTATATATATATATATATATATATATATATATATATATATATGTGTGTGTGTGTGTGTGTGTGTGTGTAAATATATATGTATACATATTTATATTATATAATATATATATATGTATATATATGTGTGTGTAAATATATATTTATATAATATATATATATATATATATATATATATATATATATATATATATATGTGTGTGTGTGTGTGTGTGTGTGTGTGTGTGTAAATATATATTTATATTATATATATATATATATATTATATATATATATATATATATATATATATATATATATATATTCACTCTGGGAACCAGTGAAGATAGTGAACGGTTTGTGTTTACTCTTGCTCTATTGTATATATCTCCATGCAACTGCACGTTATTCACGCTCTGTTCACTTTGTTGCTTGTCTCAACATCTTTACACTGTTTACTTATGTAGCAGTGCATTAATAGTTCAGTAGGTAACATTTTCTCTTTCCCTCTTTCCGGATTCATCAAATACTTCTTTATTCCATGTTATTATCAACATACTCCATCAATCTTTCCGCTGAAAATATTTATATCAGAATCTTTTTCTGTCGTCCTTCGCACCATAATCCTTTCCTTGACTACGCAGTTGATGACGATTGAACCCCAGTGACCTCTTTGTGCTGGAAGGGACCATTCATGCACTTTGCGGTGTTGCCACATTGCCGTAGGTGATGGCAATTATCATGCATTTTTATCCTTTGAATAACGGGTTACTTTTATCGTTTACTTTTGCCTACTCTTTCTTTCAACATGGGGAACTGGTTGACAAGGGTGAACAACCCTATACAATGCATAATGAGTCGGAGATGGCGGAAACAATGAATTTTTAACGGTCCTGATACTTTGCATGTCACGGAGATCTAACACATGCAACGTGCCGCAGGACACGTCACGGAAACACTTTTTTATTAATATATCAAGTGGATAGTTCTACTGCAGCAGGAATCTTGTTTATATGATTGACTAATTGAGGATTCTTTTTTCTATTTTTATTGATTATTAATTAATATAGATTTTTAAAGATTTTAATTTAAAAGAGTAATCATAACGTCAAATGATCGTTAAAACCTGACCTTGCCGATTGGCATTGTGGTGTCCAATTTACCCCTTTTTGTGGTGAGAAAACTGCCGAAGGCAAGCGTTTCACAGAATCATGTAATTGGGGGACGAAAACACCTCCTCCAAGAAACATAATACAGAAGAAGGCAGGGAGTGAATGCAAGGAAGCGAATATCAAATAAGACTGCAATTTGTGTTTGCGACTTCTCTGTAACTATGGGAATGTGGCTTCAATCACTGTTAGTTGTTGTCGAGTTTCTTCTCACAAATTTCCAGGGTTTGCGGCAGTTTTACGATGAGGATAATAGAATTATTTACCTTTAGTTTAAGGTGAATAATTTTTGTTGCTTCTGTTAGTCGAAGACAAAGAGAGATCCACGATTAAGATTTGAGCGCACTGAAAATATCATCTGTGCCTATTGTATTGCAGGGTTCATAAACAAGAGCGTTGTAGGAATTTGCTCCCATCATTAAGTGCTGTTAGGCCTGGCAGAGAGAGAGAGAGAGAGAGAGAGAGAGAGAGAGAGAGAGAGAGAGAGAGAGAGAGAGAGAGAGAGAGTTACTGTTTACTTCGTTTGTTACGCTTACATGCCCCTAATTTTGCAATGATTACAAATTTTTTTGTATCATATATTATCAATTCAGTCAGCATTGTAGAAGTTATTTGTGGATCTTAACGACTATCATGTTATAAGAAAGACACTGAAAATACCCGTAATGCAGACAGAAGTACATGTAAACTGCTAATGTGTTAAACATGAATAAATTTTCAAAATTGATGGAACATATCCGCCCTGGACATCATCCGTAAAGTTTCATTTCAAGATGGATATCCGTTATAACTAATTGTAATTGTGCCCTTGAACCACCCTGGTTTGTGCTGATGGTTTTGATGAATACAAAAGCTTCATTAGCCTACCTCTGTCAACGAAGTTGGAAGGAGGTTTTGTTTTTGCACCTGTTTGTCCGTTTGTCCATTTGTTTGTTCGTGAACAACTTCCTGTTCACAATTTTACTCAGAGTAGTGAAAGTTTCAGGGATTAATTGTTAACTTGAGACGTGGAAGTGATTCAATTTGAAAAGTTCCCTGTCAAAAGTCAAGGTTGAGAAATAATCTGTCGTGGCAGAGGTCTGCACTCAGAATTCTTTTCTAGTGTTGTTTATAACTTCATTATCAAACTACCTATTACTAGATATCTTACTGACATTAGGAAGAATCCAGCAGCTCTCAAGGAAGAGAGTGGCCCATCATGTGCCTTATTTTATTCGACACATATTTTATTTATGATGTGCTATCCATATCTTCATGCGATATGAAGCCATTTCAGTGTCATAAGCTCTAGTGTGGATCTTACTTCCAGGAGCAAGACGCCGCTATCAAAGTGAAGATCAATTTAATTCTATAGTCTGTTGAGTGTTTAATTGATTAAGAATATATGGGCACTGCACGATTTAGTCTTATCACTAATTGACTTAAAGCTTTGCTTATATTTAATAACATCTGTTTTTATAATAACAATATCAGGTATGGGAGAGGTTAGTGATAATGATATTTATTTGGACGTATTTCACATTGCTTGGCAATGTCTATAGATTTTACTTTTGCTAGATTGGCAGAAATTACATGAGATTTTTGGAAGTCATCCCCTGGTAAATAGTAATATTCGGGTTATGGGATAAATATTTATACATTTTTAGTCCTGCATAAATGCTACTTTTTCCTTGTGCTCTAACGTAGGAAAATTACCTTATACCGAATTCTGAGGCAATTTCACTTTTATTATATCCTGCAAGGGCTGACTCAAGTAAGGACTTCGTGATTTTTTTTTAATTTCCTTTCTTGTAGCCTATAAGATAAAGATTTTGATATTATAGTTGCTTACCGTTTTTTTATTTCAGTATACTGTATTCAATAGGACATACTATTTTTCATCATTTTGGTCATCAATAGATTATTGCTATTAAATTCAGTTTTGTTGATGATGATGATGATATATAAAAAGCTGAAAACCAAGTTGAAAATGCAAAATGCTGGAAGGTAAAGGACTAATAGGGGAATGACTTTAAATGCAATACAAGATTCAACAAACCGAGGCCAATTATCAGATGGAAATTATATAAATTAGAGGTATGGTTATTATGGACATTTATGGTATAAAATCAACACTGGAATTATACAGCGGTCATATCATTGGGTTTTTAGATGGCCAAGTCGTATTTGTAGATACCTGTCTGGAGACATAACTCGTGCCAGGAAACCCCAAAGATTGAACGTGTATTTGATGCCGGAAATATGTTATTTGGTAGATGCGTTTGTTTAACATATATATTTTCAGTTTGTGTCATAATTATAGCCATCATGAAAACAAATACAGCTGAAAGTTATTATTCAATATTAAAAGCACTGCTGTTGAAATGAAAACAACAGCTCTACTTAAAAATAGTCTCACAGAAAGAGAACGATATGCAAAAAAATTAAAATCTTTTGACCACGATGAGGAGAGAGACCCAGATATCCACATGAAAAAGGTGCTGGTAGTGTGAAACTAGTTTTCCGTAATAAAAACAACTGTTATTAGAATGTAACATGGAAATCCAACCATGGACGCAAGTCTGTATTTCCATGATGACTCTCCTATTGCGGTTGTGGGGGATGTTGGTGCATGTTGCGGTAGGTTACTGGGGGATGTTGCTTTGTCAACATGCAACACTTGGCTCTTTACCAGACTCTGTTATTGGGAGTAGATAGTTCATTTGCTTTAGTGTAGGTGATGCAAAACATTGGAGTGTAGTTCAATTATTAGCTATTGGAAAGGTATTGCCAGAGTTTTGATATCAGTATTCATTGTATATTACTTGAGCAAACTTTGATTTTATATCAATCATGTTTTAAATTATTGTTTATTATAGATATATACTACTTTTAACAGCAAATGTAAGCTAAAAAAGGTAGATTTTTTTTATATTAATGTTCCCTAGCCTCTTTTACGTGGAGATTTGGCAACAAACAAGATTATAGTTAGGATGATAATGAAAGTAAGGT
>NC_090725.1:101015221-101020221 GCF_036898095.1 Palaemon carinicauda | reverse complement strand
TGTGGTTTTATATATATATATATATATATATATATATATATATATATATACATATGTATATATATATACATATGTGTGTGTGTATGTGGGTTTGTAAATGTATGTACTGTATATACTATATATACATATATGTGTGTGCGTGTGTCTGTGTGGTTATATATATATATATATATATATATATATATATATATATATATATATATATATGTGTGTGTGTGTGTGTGTGTATGTATATAAACATATAATCTTGATGATTGCAGATAATTTTTAATTTAGGAAAGAGGGTCCGCGTGTGTGTGTGTGTGTATATATATAATATCCTGCTACGCCCATTGACGCAAAGGGCTTCTTTTAGATTTCGCCAGTCGTCTCTACCTTGAGCTTTTTTAATTCAATACTTCTCCATTCTTCATCTCCTACTTCACGCTTCATAGACCTCACACATGTAAGTCTGCGTCTTCCAACTCTTCTAGTGCCTTGTGGAGCCCAGCTGAAAGTATGGTGAACTAATGTCTCTAGGGGGGTGCGAAGAGCATGCCCAAACCATCTCCATTTACCCCTTATCATAATCTCATCCACATATGCCACTCCAGTAATGTCTCTTATAGTTTGATTTCTGATCCTGTCCTGCCATTTAACTCGAAATATTCTTCTGAGGGCTTTATTCTCAACTCTACAAAATCCGTTGAATATTGTTTCATTGTCATAGCACGACTCATGTCTATACAGTAGCACTAACCTGATATATAGCCTGTTTATATGTAATTTCAGGCGATTTGATTTCCAAATTTTATTAGAGATCATAGTTCCTAATTATTTATATGATTCTACATCATTAATCTTTTCTCCTTCGAATGATATTTCATCTTCATTGCATATACCATACTCATCATCTCTGTCTCTCTTCTATTTAGCTTGAGCCCAACCACATGTGATATTTTATCAATTCTAGTAAGCAAGCATAGCAAAATATGTGAGGTTTTGCTGATAAGGGCAGTTTCATCAGCACTCTAGGTCAATCCAATCCTTCTCCACCATCTTCAACTGTCCTATATATTACAAAATCCATGGCGATGATGATCAACATAGGTGACAATATTCCCTTAGAATACCCACTGTTCACTGGAAAATCATTTGTCGTCTTCGGAAAAGATGAAATGATTTCCTTTCGTCTTGGTCTTTTAGTCTTTTGTCTTTAACTTAACTTAACCTAACCTAACCCGACCTAGCCTAACTTAACCCAACCTAACCCATCCTAACCCGACCTAGCCTAGCTTAACCCAACCTAATGTAACCCAACCTAACCTAACCTAATTTACCCCTACCTAACCTAACCTAACCTAAACCAACCCAACTTTACCTAACCCACCCCAAACCTAATATAACATAACGAAAAGAAATCTTTTCGTCTTAACGGTAAAGACAAAAAAAGGAATAGACAAAAAGAAGTCTTTTTTTTTTTTTTTTTTTTTTTTTTTTTTTTTTTTTTTTTTTTTTTTTTTGGAAAAGCCGGAAAAATGAAAAGACGTCTTTTCTTCTCAAAAAAAGTAAAAGACAAAAAGAAAAAGATGTCTTTTCAGGAAAGAAAACAAGTATAAAAGACCTCTTTTCATTTCATGGTCTTTTTGGAAAAGAAAAAATTTTTGTCCTTATGTCTTTTCGCCCTTTGGAAAAGACAATAAAACAAAAAGACGTCTTTTATTCTTTTTTTTCTTTTCCGAAAAGACCATGAGACGAAAAGACGTCTTTTGTCTTCTCTGTAAAGACGTCTTTTTGTCTTTGTCTTAATTTTTCCCAAGAAAAGTCGTCTTTTTGTTTTTCTGTCTTTCCCGAAAAGACAAAAAGACGTCTTTTTGTTCTTTCTTATTTTTGTCTTAACCGAAAAGATGTCTTTTCGTTAGGTTAGGCTAGGTTTTGTTAGGTTTGTGTAAGGTTAGGTTATGTTGGGTTGGGTTAGGTTAAGTTAACTTAGGTTAAGTTGGGTGTGGTTGGATTGGGTTAGGTTAAAGACAAAAGCTTGAAAAACAAAAAGACGTCTTTCTGTCTTTTCCAAGGAGACGAAAAGACAAAAAGACGTTTTTTTCTTCTTCTCGGAAGAAACGAAAAGACAAAAACTCGTAAAGGGAAATAGAAGTCTTTTGGTCTTATCAGAAAAGACAAAAAGAGGTCTTTTTGTATTTTCTGGAAAAACAAAAAGACGTCCTGTTGTCTTTTCTGAAAAGACAAAAAAAGTCTTCTTTTTGTCTTCAGAAAAGAGAAAAAGAAGTCTCATTGTCTTTTTGTTTTTTCGTTTCTTCTGAAAAGACAGAAAGACGTCTTAGTCTTTTCAAAAGACAAAAAAAAAAAAAAAACAGAGTCAAAGACAAAGAGATGTCTTTTCGTCTATAAAGAAGACAAAAAGACGTCTATTTGTCTTCAGAAAAAAACAAAAACTCGTAAAGACAAAAAGATATCATTTGGTCTTATCAGAAAAGACATCTTTTGTCTTTCAGAAAAGTCAAAAAGATGTCTCTTCGTCTTCGGTAAAATATATGGATATGGGCAGGACCTATAATGAGAATGATAATAAGAATAACAGAATAAGCTCTAGAGATTGTAAAAGAAGCAGGGAAAGGAAGAGAACACGATGGATTGACGAACTAAGAAAATTTGCGGGTATAGACTAGCATAGGAAGACCATAAACAGATGCGAGTGGAAGGACATTTCTGAGGCCTAATTCCTGCAGTAGACTAGTTACTGCTGTTATATATAGGGTGTCCCAAAATAATGTATACATTCTTTGGATTGTTACAACTTGTTCAATTTATTGATTTTATTGATATTAATGTGGAAAACAGATTCACAGAAGAGAAACAAAAACAATCCACAGTGAAAAATTAAGGATACATGGGGCAATATGAGAAAGTTAAAAAAAAAAAAAAATCTTTTCCACGTTAATATCAATAAATTGAACAAGTTGTAACAATCCAAAGAGTGTATACATTTACATTATTTTGGGACACCCTGTATATATATATATATATATATATATATATATAGATATATATATATATATATATATATACACACACACACACACACACACACACACAAAGAGGAAGACATGAAAGAGCATATTCGATTTCCTTTCTTCATGGAATAACAGGTAACTAACCAAGTCTACCTTCAGAAAAGCGAATGCCATAAAGCAAACGTTCACATTCCTTGAGCCTTAATCATACATTACCTCTGGGCCCATAATCGGCTGAAAGAGCCGACTGCTCCCCACTCCACAGCCCTGCCATTCTTTTTATAGCTCTCTTACAATCGCTATCTCCCTTCCCTCTCTATAACCAAACCATTATGGCCTTCCCCTGTTTCATGTCTTATCTTCATCGTTATCGTTTGTTCCACCTACACCAACCCACTTTCATTAGGGAGTTGCAACTTCTTGCGTATTCCTTTGACTGTTCCGGATATCTACTTCTATACCCCGTAACAATGTATCATGATTTAGGAGTTAGTTTGCCCCCATTAAAAAGGAAAAAAAAAACTACTAAAATAAATGAACGCGATCATGGATTTCGACAATAAACCTTCACCAGGGCCCTATGACTCACTGCTAATTGGACTGTGTCAATTATAGTGCTCTGGTTATGATGAGGTCATAGATACCAAAGCAAACATAAAGAAATTTAATCTAGCAATAGCTATGAAAAAAAAAAACCCGCATTTCATTAGTTTTTAAATAATTTTAGTCCGGGCTTTAATACCTTCCTGTTTAAAAGAAAAAAAATCATATTGTAGCATAGTAATAAAGCCAAAATTTTTTTTAAATACAAATTTTCTGAAAAACAAAATGCAAAACGGGTAAAATTCCCACTCTTCGAAAAACCTTAAGCGCCATTATTTGTATGTATGTATATTCTGTATTTAAATTCATTTATACTCTCTCTTATGATTATTTAGCACCAATGTAATTATTTATCGTTGTTCTTTTATAGATCCAGGTGTCATAAAAACCACGCTTAATGTATCATATACAATATATATGTCATTTTATCTTGATCAAGACCTTGCTTTCATTATCATCCTAACTATAATCTTGTTTGTTGCCAAATCTCCACGTAAAAGAGGCTAGGGAACATTAATATTAAAAAAATCTACCTTTTTTTTAGATTACATTTGCTGTTAAAAATAGTATATATCTATAATAAACAATAATTTAAAACATGATTGATATAAAATCAAATTATGCTCAAATAATGTACAATGAATACAGATATCAAAACTGGCAATACCTTTCCAATAGCTAATAATTGAACTACACTCCAATGTTTTGCATCACCTACACTAAAGCAAATGAATGATCTACTCCCAATAACAGAGTCTGGTAAAGAGCCAAGTGTTGCATGTTGACAAAGCAACATCCCCCAGTAACCTACCGCAACATACCCACAACTGCAATAGGAGAGTCATCATGGAAATACAGACTTGCGTCCATGGTTGGATTTCCATGTTACATTCTAATAACAGTTGTTTTTATTACGGAAAACTAGTTTCACACTACCAGCACCTTTTTCATGTGGATATCTGGGTCTCTCTCCTCATCGTGGTCAAAAGACTAAGGTTTTTTTTTTTTTTTTTTCCATATCGTTCTCTTTCTGTGAAATTACTTTGAACATGAGCTGTTGTCTTCATTTCAAGAGCAGTGCTCTTAATATTGGATATTAACTCAGCTGTATCTGTTTTCATGATGGCTATAATTATGCCAAACTAAAAATGATATATGTCAAACAAACGCATCTACCAAATAACATATTTCCGACATCAAATACACGTTCAAAATAATGGGTTTCCTGTCATGAGTTATATCTCCAGACAGGTACCTATAAATACGACTTGGCCATCAAAAAAACCCTATGATATTACCGATTTATAATTCCAGTGTTAATGATACACCATAAATGTCCACAATATCCATACATTTAATTTGTATCGTTTCCATCTGACCATTGGT
>NC_090725.1:101002721-101010221 GCF_036898095.1 Palaemon carinicauda | reverse complement strand
ATGTCTCTTAGGGAGAACAAAGAGCATCCCCAAACCATCTCCATCTACCCCTCACCATGATCTCATCCACATGTGGCGCTCGAGTAATCTCTCTTAGTTTCATTTCTAATCCTGTCCTGTCATTTAACACCCAATATTCTTCTGAGGGCTTTGATCTCAAATCTACAAATTGAGTTTCATTAATATACCAAGATTCACGACCATACAGTAACACCGATATCACTAAACTGATATATAGCCTGATTATTATATGTAATTTTAGGCTACCTGATTTCCAAATTTGACTTAACCTAGCCATCCTCTTATTTGCTTTTTTCAATCTTTCATTAAACTCAAATTCTAAAGCTCCTATATTAGATATCATAGTTCCTAAATATTTAAATAATTCTACCTCATTAATCCTTTATCCTTCCAAAGATATTTCATCTTCCATTGTATATTCCGTTCTCATCATCTGTCTTTCTTCTATTTATCTCGAGCCCAACCTCATTTGATTTTTCATGCATTCTGGTAAACAAGCTTTCCAAGCCCTGTGGTTGTTTGTTGAACAATAACTTAATAAAATGTGCCCCATTTTCATTTGCAACTTCGCCAAGAACCTCAACGCCCATCACATTTTCTATCCCTTGATTATTCCTTCCATCTTTAGCATTGAAGTCATTAATCACAATTTTCATATCTCTCTAGGTTCTCACCTATTATACTCTGCAGTTCTTCACAGTATTCATCTTTCCTTTCTTCAGGGGATAGTCTAGCAGAATGGAGCCCTTTTTTGGGTGAACGTGGTTTTAGGGTACCCACAAAGTTTTTTTGCAGATTATATAACTTTGAGATATGCTGACTCAGAATCCACTTGATGCCACCTTGGCACCCTTGAGCATTTTGCATAATATGCTAATTAAGTCGGCCATTATGAAAATTTTGTTTTTAGGGTATAACTTTTTTATTTGACCAGATACAAGGGAGATCATGATGTCTACCCCCAGGTTTAGAGGGTCTCTGATTCTGATGATACCATTTTTAACATGATTACTAATTTGTATATGCATGTTATGCTAATTAGGTGACGGGAATTACCCAAATTTGGTATTTTGACTAAAGCTTGCATATGTTGCCATTAAGAGGGTAATTTCTATGCCTTTTCCCAATGTTAATGGGTCTCAGATTTTACTATTGCCATTATTAGTGCCTTTTTTTTGCATATATTTGCATTCCATATGGATTTGCATATGCATAAATTTAGTGTAAATGGTTGAAATTTCCGACTTATGGCAAAATATAACAATGATACATATAACATTTCCCTGATTGCACTAATTAGTCCCAGACTGCTACACAGACCTCCAGGATGATGAAATATAGTCATTTGCATAAACTGCATATATTATGCTAATTAGCAGTCATAATGTCTTTAGTTACTCAGTTTAGCAAGTCATTGTCCTCTCCACCACTTTGATAGTCCTCCCCTTCATCAGCCTCATCGTTTTGCTTGTTGTATGTATTTCGACAGTTTGATTCTCCACGACATGCACAGAAAAATGTGCAAGGCAAGTCCATGCAAACAAAGTACAGCTGATCATCTGGTGGAGCTCTGTGTAACCAGTGGTGAACCCATTCACAACAAGATAGTTGTGTGTGGTCGGGACCCAATTCCAATTGAACTGTTCTGCGGTTATCAGATTCATCGCAGGGACCTCAGAACTACCCATGAAGAAGCTGACGTCACTATGATCTATCAGATACTGCAAATTGCCCAAATGGACAGTGTAAAGACAATAAAAGTAATTTGTGATGACACAGACGTCTTTGTTCTCTTAGTGCATTTTTGTAGCCAGGAAAAGTTGAACTGTGCCCTGATCATGGAAGCCACAAGCTGTGAGCGGATCTCAGTTGACATACAGGCCACAGTGAAAAAACATGCAGCAATAGGCCAAATCTTTTGGCGGCCCATGCGCCTACTGGGTGCGATACCGTTGCCAAGCTTCAGGGCATTGGAAAGGGAACTATGATAAACAAGCTGGTGAAGCAAGGACACGCTTTCCAATATCTGAGGGATCTGGACTCATCATTGGATAAAGTAATGGCAGAAGCTACAAAGTTCATTTCTGCATGCTATGGCAGCAAGGAGAGGGATGACTTGTCAAAGGCTCGCTTTGAACTATGGTAAAAAAAGATGGGCAAGAAGAACATTACAGCCACCCCAGCCTTAAAGACCATCCCACCCACAACTGAGGAATTTAGAGAAAATGTCTTGCGTGCCCATGTTCAAACGGCAGTATGGAAATCGGCACCCCTGCCGGACCCTCCATCGTTTGAGCCTACTGACTATGGGTGGTCTCGTGAAGAAAGCACCAAAACACTGATCCCAAAGACTCTCCCACCAGACGTTGCCCTAGCACCTCCTGAGGTATTAGAGGTGCTTCGTTGTGGGTGTTCAACCAATGAACCATGTAGTTCTCAGAGGTGTGGCTGTAACAGTGGACACTTGCCTTGCACATTTTTCTGTGCATGTCGTGGAGAATCAAACTGTCGAAATACATACAAGCAAAACGATGAGGCTGATGAAGGGGAGGACTATCAAAGTGGTGGAGAGGACAATGACTTGCTAAACTGAGTAACTAAAGACATTATGACTGCTAATTAGCATAATATATGCTGTTTATGCAAATGACTATAGTTCATCATCCTGGAGGTCTGTGTAGCAGTCTGGGACTAATTAGTGCAATCAGGGAAATGTTACATGTATCATTGTTATATTTTGCCATAAGTCGGAAATTTCAACCATTTACACTAAATTTATGCATATGCAAATCCATATGGAATGCAAATATATGCAAAAAATGCACTAATAATGGCAAAAGTAGAATCTGAGACCCATTAACATTGGGAAAGGCATAGAAATGACCCTCTTAATGGCAACATATGCAAGCTTTAGTCAAAATACCAAATTTGGGTGATTCCCGTCACCTAATTAGCATAACATGCATATGCAAATTAGTAATCATGTTAAAAATGGTATCATCAGAATCAGAGACCCTCTAAACCTGGGGGTAGACATCATGATCTCCCTTGTATCTGGTCAAATAAAAAAGTTATACCCTAAAAACAAAATTTTCATAATGGCCGACTTAATTAGCATATTATGCAAAATGCTCAAGGGTGCCAAGGTGGCATCAAGTGGATTCTGAATCAGCATGTCTCAAAGATATATAATCCGCAAAAAAACTTTGTGGGTACCCTAAAACCACGTTTGGTCCCCATTCTGCTAGACTAAATCATTTGATTCGCCTTGTAAGATGGAATCTTTGGGATCTTGAACCCTTCTGTGAAGCCTCTTCCCTTTTTGCCCTGCGGGCATGCTGTCATGCGTTTGCGGGGAGGGGAACGTGGTAATTTTAACCTATCAAAAAGTTTTCATTCTTTTTGCCTCTCGCGCGAGTGCGAAGGAGAGTACTGGAGCGTTGGCGCACAGGATGCTGCTTGTGCTCAGTTTCTGCTGAAGCACAGTTTTTGGTGAAGGCGCAGAAAAGCGCTGGTGCGTAGGAAACCAATGCGTAAGGTGAATATACAAAGAATAGGCCTGACTATTTGGCCTCTATTTTGAGGTACCTTACCTCTAGCATTAGAGGCTCTTTGACTTTTTATTTTGAGGTGGCATACTTCCAACATTAGAGGATATTTAAGCTCTATTTTGAGGTGCCATACCTTTAGTATTAAGGGCTCTATGACCTCTATTTTGAGGCACTATAATCTTAGCATTATATGTTCTTTGATCTCTAATTTGAAGTGCTTTACCTCTAGCATTAGAGGGTCTTTGACCTCTTATTTTGAGGCTCATTACTTTTAGCATTAAAGGCTGTTTGACCTCTATTTTGAGGCTCCTTACTTTGAGCATTAGAGGGTCTTTGACCTCAATTTTGAGGCTCTTTACATTTAGCATTAGAGGCTCTTTGACCTCTATTTTGAGACTGCTCACTTTTAGCATTAGAGTCTCTTTGACCTCTATTTTGAGGCTCCTTACGTTTAGCATTAGAGGGTCTTTGACCTCTATTTTGAGGCTCCTTACGTTTAGCATTAGAGGGCCTTTGACCGCTATTTTGAGGCTCATTACTTTTAGCATTAGAGGCTCTTTGACCTCTATTTTGAGACTGCTCACTTTCAGCATTAGAGTCTCTTTGGCCTCTATTTTGAGGCTCCTTACTTTTAGCATTAGAGGGTCTTTGACCTCTATTTTGAGACTGCTCACTTTTAGCATTTGAGGGTCTTTGACCTCTATTTTGAGGCTCCTTACGTTTAGCATTAGAGGGTCTTTGACCTCTATTTTGAGGTTCCTTACTTTTAGCATTAGAGGCTCTTTGACCTCTATTTTGAGGCTCCTTACTTGTAGCTTTAGAGTCTCTTTGACCTCTGTTTTGAGGCTCCTTACTTTTAGCTTTAGAGGGTCTTTGATCTCTATTTTGAGGCTCCTTGCGTTTAGCATTAGAGGGTCTTTGACCTCTATTTTGAGGCTCCTTACTTTTAGCATTAGAGGGTCTTTGACCTCTATTTTGAGGCTCCTTAGTTTAGCATTAGAGGGTATTTGACCTCTATTTTGAGGCTCCTTACTTTGAGCATTAAAGGCTCTTTGACCTCTGTTTTGAGACTGCTCACTTTTAGCATTAGTCTCTTTGACCTCTATTTTGAGGGTCCTTACTTTGAGCTTTAGAGTCTCTTTGACCTCTGTTTTGAGGCTCCTTACTTTTAGCATTAGAGGGTCTTTGATCTCTATTTTGAGGCTCCTTGCGTTTAGCATTAGAGGGTCTTTGACCTCTATTTTGAGGCTCCTTACTTTTAGCATTAGAGGGTCTTTGACCTCTATTTTGAGGCTCCTTAGTTTAGCATTAGAGGGTCTTTGACCTCTAATTGAGGCTCCTTACTTTGAGCATTAAAGGCTCTTTGACCTCTGTTTTGAGACTGCTCACTTTTAGCATTAGTCTCTTTGACCTCTATTTTGAGGCTCCTTACTTTTAGTATTAGAGGCTCTCTGACCTCTATTTTGAGACTCCTTTTAGCATTAGAGGGTCTTTGACCTCTATTTTGAGGGTCCTTACTTTTAGCATTAGAGGGTCTTTGACCTCTATTTTGAGGCTCCTTACTTTTAGCATTAGAGGGTCTTTGACCTCTATTTTGAGGCTTCTTATGTTTAGCATTAGAAGTTCTTTGACCTCTATTTTGAGGCTCCTTACTTTTAGCATTAGAGGTTCTTTGACTCTATTTTGAGGCTCCTTACTTTTAGCATTAGAGGCTCTTTCACCTTTATTTTTAGGCTCCATACTTTAAGGATTAGAGGCTCTTTGACCTCTATTTTGAGGCTTCTTACGTTTAGCATTAGAGGCTCTTTGACATCTATTTTGAGGCTCCTTACTTTTAGCATTAGAGGCTGTTTGACCTCAATTTTGAGGCTCCTTACTTTTAGCATTAGAGGGTCTTTGACCTCTATTTTGAGGGTCCTTACTTTGAGCATTAGAGGCTCTTTGACCTCTATTTTGAGGCTTCTTACGTTTAGCATTAGAGGGTCTTTGACTTCTGTTTTGAGGTTCCTTACTTTTAGTATTAGAGGTTCTTTGACCTCTATTTTGAGGCTCCTTACTTTTAGCATTAGAGGGTCTTTGACCTCTATTTTGAGGCTCCTTACTTTTAACATTAGAGGCTCTTTGACCTCTATTTTGAGGTGCTATACTCTAGCATTAGAGTTTCTTTGACCTTTATTTTAATCCCCCTTACCTCTAACATTAAAAGCTCTTTGACCTTTATTTTTGGGTGCTTTATTTCTAGAACTAGAGGCTCTTTAAGACCTCTGTTTTAAGGCGACTAACCGCTAATAGTAGAGGCTATTTGACATCAGTTTTTAGTTGACTTACCTCTATAATTAAAGGCTATTTTTTATGCTTCTTCATATAAAGGCTTTCCTTCTCTATTCTCTTCTGTCTTTTATAGTTTTTCAAGATCTTCTTTGCTTAGTTCGCCCGTCTTCTTCGAGATTTCAAGAGACATTTCAGTGCTGTTTGTCCTCTGTTCGTCAGATTCCTCGGAGAAATCGATGGCGTTCTCGTCTTTACCTATAAGGGCGATGGGTTAAGACATGGATGCCATTGATTTCTCGGCATACACTATACGCCATCATACTAAAGTCGACGATGAGAAACGCAATGCCGTCCTGATATGTTCTATCTTCAATGCCGAATTTTGAAGAACCACACGTCACTCACCGCTTTGCACTAATGCAATCCAATTATAGGACATCGTCGCTAAACTGCAAGCAAATTATCCTTCAAGGCGCTTACATTATGATCTTAGCTCGCCAACTTCGGCAGCACCTATCCAAACTATCTGTAGATGAAGGTGTTCCGAATAGCCTCCAGTTCATCCTGTAGCTGTAACAAAATTCTCACAGTCAGTTACCTGTTCCGCCAGAACGCGAGCTCTGTGAGTAAAGTGAAATCCTCCTCCCAATGTTCACTGCGTAAACTTCAATAGTTACAGTACATACAGATCGTGAGGTGTTGCAAGGTATGTTTAAAAAAGAAAAAAAAAGAGAGATCAGGTCTTCAGAAGTCTTTTGGAATCCTTGGCGGAGCCGTTCAGAACTGCTGCGGGAAGATTCCGTTCTGGAGTCATTCTGAACTCTATGCTAAGTCTACGGCTATTTCTTCTGAAGTCATTTGGAGAGGAGATTCAGGGAGATTTTCTTCCGAAATCGTTCAGAGATTTCTGGAATCATTCAGAATTCCATGCTAAGTCTATGGAAATTCCTTCTGATTCCTTTTGGAGATGCACGAAGATTTTCTCCCGAAGCCGTTTAGGACTCGCGAAAAATTATGATGATGATGATAAATTACGGGATTGGATTTTGATTTACAGCTCCGTGAAGATTCCGTTCTGGACACATTCAGAACTCTATGCTAAGTCTACGGCTATTTCTTCTGAAGACATGTGGAGATTCAGGGTTTTCTTTCGAAGTCGTTCAGATTCGCATCTGGAATCATTCAGAATTCCATGCTAAGTCGCTAAGTCTATGGTAATTTCTTCTGAATCCATTTAGAGAATCACGATTTTCTTCCGAAGCCATTTAGAACTTGCTCAAAATTCTCTTTTTTTCTCTGGTTTCTATAGGCCCTAATAACTCATAATAATAATAATAATAATAATAATAATAATAATAATAATAATAATAATAATAATAATAATAATAATAATAATTTTTGTAAGTAACAATCTGCTACCTACAGCTCTCCATTTGGTTAATGCCTTTTCTGCTCTTGGTATCATCATCATTATTCCTACCCCTTCTCTTCTAACTCCATCTGTTCCTTTGGGCAAAGATATTCAAACTATATTTCATAAATTCATTCTCTACTAGCTGTAACTTCCCAGTTTGATTCATGGTTCTAACATTTCAATTACCAATTTTAAATTTTTCTTTAGTATTTACAAACTGGGAGTTTCTTAGCAACCCACTAC
>NC_090725.1:100992721-100995221 GCF_036898095.1 Palaemon carinicauda | reverse complement strand
TTTGGAATGATTGCCATAGTAAAGATAATTGTATTTTTTTTATTCTCTATCATCTATCGTTGAAGAATTCGTTGCCTTATTACAGTGCGGTGTCATGATAAGACTCGAAGATCTCATCTTTCTGATCTTGGCGTCACTAAATTCGCATGACGAAATGTGTGATTATAAAATTCGTTCGTCATAGCTTTTATGAGCAAAGAAGACTCCCACTTTCTCTCTCCTTCCCTCTCTGATAAACGAAAACCCTTTTCTGGCATAACAAGTCGTTTTGAAGAGGAAAGGTAAGGGCTCTTATGGCAGGACAACTGACAAGCTTTCAACATTACCTGGCGTCTTTTAGGTACTGGGTTATTCCTTTTGCACCTCATAATCTCTCTCTTTCTCTATCTTTATATATATATATATATATATACATATATATATATATATATATATATATATATATATGTGTGTGTGTGTGTGTGCGTATTTGCATTTATTAAGTAATTTTATCTATAGAGTTTGTGGTATAGCCAATTAATATGACTTCCTGGTAACGAGATGAAACATGGCTCATATATGGTATGATAGATTCCAATGAAACACGGCGTTACTATTAATGAGAGGTAAGAGTGGCTTGCAACCTTTCTCATAGAGACTTAGAAACCAGAAATTCGTAACGTTCTTGCACCTCCACCAGCCTCCAAAGGGCAAAAGGTGTTTGAGGATATATATCATCATCATCATCATCGTCATCATTTCTTCCTACGGATATTGATGCAAAAGGCCTCGGTTAGATTTCGCCAGTCGTCACTATCTTGAGCTTTTAAATCAATACTTCTCTATTCATCATATCCTGCTTCACAGTCCTCAGTCATATAGGCCTGGGTCTTCCAACTCTTCCAGTGCCTTGTGGAGGGCATATAAAAGTTTGGTTTATTAATCTCTCTTGGGGAGTGCGAAGAGCATGTATGTAAATATGCAATTGTCACCCTTGTGTTACCCCTTGGAGGCATATAAATACCTGTGTTGTGTATGTACATAAGATTAGTTGTTTGGGAACTGTCATTGTATTAATTCCTCCTTCACTCCCATCATTCCGTGACGTTGATATTGTCATAAAATAGATAACACAACAGAATGATAACAGAGTTGAAATTAGTTTGTTATATTTAACGACTTTTCGACATAGATTCCGGTGGCGGTTGTGGTATTGAAGAAAACGTAGATAGAGCATCATTCTACATTTGTACGCGTGTTTCTTGCTGCACGTGCATCACCTGGTTCTCCCTGAAGCAGACATGTATTTGAAAGAGGCGACCTACCGTATGGAGATGTATTGTTGGCGGGCCGTTTTGCAGGAGATACGCAGGTTTTAGGTGGTCAACGTGATCCAATCCTTTTTACCTCTAACGTTGAAGAGGTAATCTTTCGAAGTATAATGAATTACAAAAAATGGCACTGTATATGGATGAGTAAGCTATTGCTTACAAGCATTGGTGCGCATGAAGACGTGTATTGTGGTGTGTAGTTCTTTCTGTGTGCGCTGTTTTGTTGGGGTCTTTCAAGTTTATCTGTAGGGTGTAGATTTCCCTACACTCTTACATAAGCTCTAGATATCATTTAGAGGAGGTGGCAGGTGGATAAAGTTCAACAGGATGACCAACGGGTCGCCGTATATCTTGGAGTGTGAATATCCCTACAGCATGACGTATGCTCTGGAGATCATTGGAGGAGGTGCCTTGCATAAAGAATTCCACAGGGATAACCAACGGGTGGCCGCATACAATTTCAGCTGAGACATCCATGGTGTCCTTGGGAGTGGTTCTCAGTCCGAGGAGGACCCAGAGAAGTTGTTGAAACAAACTGAAGTCGTTACAGCAGGATATCAAAGATGCGTTGAGGGCACAGTGGAAACGTTCATCCATTCTGTTAGCTGCAGTGTTTTAAGTGTTAGTCTGATGTAGGGTGATGCTGAGAAGAAGCCCTAATGATATTCACTATTAAGAGGTGGAAGAGGCAACCCTGTAGATGTAATATGCTCTAGAATGCCGAATCTTGCCATCCATTTGAAAATTAGGATAGCCGTATAGGAAGCAGATATTGCATTTTGCCTGGGGATCAATTAATGTGAGAAGGTAACGGGGTCTTTGTGACCTGGTTAGGAGGCCAAACACGTCAATTTCATTTCCTTCTTAGATCAATGCTGTATCATGTGGAAGCTTCATATCTTATCCTAGCCGCATAGCTACTTTTACATCAAATAGTCGCTACTCTATTCATACATTCTAATACATACATAAACACACTCCCCTGATAAACCAAAAAGGCTGATGTAAAGTAACCCATATCATTGAAAAAAGTGTTTATATACACACACACAAACACACACACACACACACACTATATATATGTATATATATATATATATATATATATATATATATATATATATATATGTATATATATGTATATATATATATATATATATATATATATATATATATATATATATATATGT
>NC_090725.1:100970221-100990221 GCF_036898095.1 Palaemon carinicauda | reverse complement strand
GTTGAACCCCCTTCAAAGTGAAAAAGGCTTAGGATGAAACAATATCCAACAGATTTTGTAGATTTCATCCCTCAGAAGGATATTGGGAGTTAACTGGCAGGACAGGATTAGAAATGAAACTATTAGAGAAATTACCAGAGTGTTATATGTGGATGAGATCATGGTGAAGGGTAGATGGAGATGGTTTGTGCATGCTCTTCACACTCCTCAAAACAGATTAGTTGACCAAACATTTAACTGGGTCCCACAAGGCACTAGAAGAGTTGGAAGACCCAGGCCTGCATGGCTGAGGACTATGAAGCGTGAAGTAGATGATGATGAATGGAGAAGTATTGATTTAAAAGCTCAATATAGAGACGACTGGTGAAATCTAACCGAGTCCCTTTGCGTCAATAGGACTAGGAGATGATATATATATATATATATATATATATATATATATATATATATATATATATATATATATATATATATATATATATATATGTACATATATATATATATATATATATATATATATATATATATCTTTTTCCAAATAATATTGGTACTAAATGGACATATTACATTCACAATGAAACAATAGGAAATATCAGAAATGCTCTGTATACAGAGGAAAGATTTTTTGACGTTGCTTGGGTCATGTTCTTCGACTACAGCCTGAAAGGATATAGATGTAAGCCCATATACGGACATGCAAAGGTTCTGGAAGGGTGGGATGGCAAAGACCTTTCTGGATATGAACGCAGAAGTAATCAAGGGGAAGACTTTTAATCATCCCTAGAGGGCAAGAGACGACAGTAGTTGCCGGTATTATTTAGTAAATTAGATTTTTGGCCAGTGACATACGCACACTATGTGCAACAGATCAGTTTTTTTGGATTCTCTGTATTATTAGATACCCATGAGGTACCAGTCACTGGCGTCCTACCCACCTGGTGCACCACCTGGTACGGGTAAAACATTAAATATTCATGAAATGTGAAAGCTGTAAGAACATGATACAGTGTGTTTATGTGGCTTTGCTCACATCAGTCTTGCTCTATGCAAATAAATTGGCTGGTGCTTTGGAGATTCTTCCATAAGGAATTATAATTGAATCTCCCGGTAGTCTTGCCTTTCAGAAAATTTAGTCACAAGTGGTCCATTATTTTACTGTTTGTGGGCTGAGAACTCTCATGGAAACCTCATGTTACTGACTAGTAAATTAAATTCAGGTACACCCAGAAAGGCATTTTTGAGGTCACATCGTTGCTACATATTTAATGGTTTGAGCAGACAGGAAGGAAAAGAACTTTTTGTTCACTTTATTTGGCCTTTCTTTTCATTTGGGGATGTCTTATTCCAAGTGGCTTAGCGATTTGATTACTTGGGTATGGTTTTGAAAGATTTAGATGCCTCATGATGGTAAATGTTAAATACTGGGTTCCTCTTTATAATGTACAACTAGGAGTCATTATTTGATATTTTGTCCATTTTTTTCATTTGTCAGTGTTGATGGATACTGGTGCCACTGCTTCATCTGCTATCCTATAGTTCAACTTCAGGCTCTTGGCACGATTCTAGTAGAAGAAGGGGTTGGAAGGAGTCGCTCAACCTGATATTACCCTGGTTCTTGAGGGACTGGTTAGAGTCAAGGAAAATTCAACATTCAGCTGCGTAGCATTGGAGTTCATCTTGATGTTGCAGGTCTTGAGGTCGAGGATTTAAAGCTTTTCTTACTTTGGCATTGATTTATATTCAGTCTAATTGATGTATTAATTTTTCCACTCCAAATGAAAAAGGGGCAAATGAAAGAAGATGAGCAAATCCACAAAAACACTCGTACCCATGTACAGTACAGCAAAGAAAGTTTGTGGGTACGAACATGATAGCGACTTAGTCCCTCTAAAAATTATATATTTATGAAATGTCTCAGAAGTTCATGTCACCGTGGGTGATAGTGCTGTCAGTGCACTGCGTAGGCCTTACTTAAGAGTCTTTGTAGTGTTCCTTCAGTCCTAAGCAGCACTTGTTTTATATCCTTCTTCTTTACCTCCATTTTTGTTTCCTTCCATCTAGTTATCCAGTCTCTTCAGACTTTTACCTCAGTGTAAGTCTAGGGTTTTAACCTAGGTGCGCTTCTTGGTTGCTGAATGGCCTCACAGGTCTAAACACCTGGCTATAAAGCCCAAATCCATAAATCCATTTACTTAATATTCTTTTTTGTCGTTGTGATCTAGTTGAGTATGAATGAATGTGTCTGCCGTGTCATTGACCAAGTGGTACACGCCAGGGTTCACATTACAATCTGTGTTTCATACCATTTGTTTCTGGAAATAAATGGTGAATGTTTTTCTTTTGCGTCAGCTTCAAAAATTCATTAAAATATATATTTTAACAGGCAGATGAGTCGGTAAAAGAGAAAAGTACGTTGACACCAATTATTTTTATTGTTCGTTATAATTACTGGAAGAGAGGGAAATGAACTCGGGTTGATTTTCTTTGATGGCTTGTAACGTGGATATTTTTTTTTTCTTTTGTAATATACGGGCTTGTAATAGTCTGAATTTTTAAATCAAACGACTTTGATGTATGGGACGTCCTATTTTTTTATTCGATGATGATCTTATATCTTTTTTGTTAATGATTTCATATCTCCTTTTCATTTCCTTTTGTATACCGAATATGAGATTTTCCCATCTGTATTCACATATACATGAAATACAATTGCCAAGAACTATCCGTCAGCCATTCAATTCATTTACTAACGTAAACAAAATACATCTTTAATCATCCAGTGATATGGTGCATAGTGAGATGGGATTCCAATTCATAGCTATTTGATAATCATGTAAACATCATCTCTGCATAGAGGTGATTTTCTAACATTATGTTCAAATTCAATAGTCTGCCGTCACTCCATTGCATTACTTTTACATTACGAACTTTTGAAGTTGACTGAGCTGCAATGGAAAAATAAGTATGACGTTCCCACATGCATGCATGGAGAAATAAAGTGTAATTTACAAGGGAAAAAAACATCTAGATAGCCATTATTTGCAAGTAAAAAGGTGGTCTTGTTTAATACCTATGATTTGCAAAAAAAGTGGCCTAAAAATGCTGTTTCTAGATACGCATGCTTTGCAAAAAAAAAAAAAAAAAAAAAAAAAAAGGTTGCCTAAAAATCTACTGTTTCTTTACTCTTATTCAATTACATGTGCGAATAAATTCTGTTTTGAAGCTTATTGAAGAATGAACTAGGATTCAACCATGTAGATGATGTTAGCAATAGATTTTTCACCAGAACACTGATATATGAGCAAGCAATCTCTGACTCGTTAATTGATTAGTTTATCTTAGCAAAAAATCATCTTTAGAAACTAACACAAACGTATTGTCTTGTTGAAAGTATTGTTCATTTTTAAAGATGATACGAAAGCACAATGACGACAAGCTGTTATTTTTTATTCTTTTTCCTGAAAGTCGCCTTCACTTATGAACTACATGAATTTTACTGTTGTTTCATATCATAAGTACTATGCTTCTTGCATTAAAGACAATACTTCCGTAATGAAGACAAAATATTTTGAGTATGTTTGTTAGAATAGCACTCCAGGTACGCAACTGTATTTAGTTCATAATATTCTTAGAAATAAAGACAACAACAAAATAAGATTGAAGTAGGGTCTTTTAAGACCAGTAGCCATTCCTTTTTGGCATGTTTTTTCGTCACATGAAAAGGCAGGGTAGGTTGTGGGTACGTGATTCTATATTATCGAATTGTTATTCATTGGTGACCCCAAGTATATATTCGATTAAGGATAATTACCAACTACATTACATTAATCGTTTAACTTTGATTCCAAAATAATAAGGAAACAAAATACAATGTTGTGATACATTTTTATTTATCCTGCACAAAGGTTCATTCTAAACTCAGGCACGGAAAATTATATATTTCCAAAATAATATTTTGTTAAAATCATAAACAATGCGATGTAATTTTTCTCCAAATGTAATCACATACAATTTTTCACTCATTTCAGTACATTGCTCATCTACTCCACGCTGTTTCTATACAAATCTTTGTTCACCCTCTCCAGTAGATGGGACGATAGCTTTGCCATGTAAGTAATTTTGTGGAGTTCAGTACGACGGCACCAAAAGCAACATGAAATCACCATCGTCTCTTGACATCATCACTGAGCCAAAGGATTTTGTTTTCACATGGGGATCGAAAATCGTGCAAGCTTGGACAGCTTCTCACTTTGCATGGCTCACGGGTTTTAATCTTTTTATCTTATTTTCCGTTAAACTTTAATGCGCTAATTATATATATTTATATATATATATATATATATATATATATATATATATATATATATGTGTGTGTATGTGTGTGTGTGAATATGTATGTGTGTATATATATATACACACACATATATATATATATATATATATATAAACACAAGCACACGTCGATCTATATCTATCTATCTGTCTATCGATATATATGTATATACATATATGTATATATGCGTGTGTGTATATGTGCATATATATATATATATCTATGTATATATACATATATATATGTATATATATATATATATATATATATATATATATATATATATATGTATATATATATAAACACAAGAACACGTCGATCTATATCTATCTATCTATCTATCTATCTATCTATATATATATATATATATATTATATATATAAACACAAGCGCAAGTCGATCTATATCTATCGATCTATATATATATGTATATATATATATATATATATATATATATATATATATATATAAACACAAGCACACGTTGATCTCTCTCTCTCTCTCTCTCTCTCTCTCTCTCTCTCTCTCTCTCTCTCTCTCTCTCTCTCTCTCTCTCTCTATATATATATATATATATATATATGTGTGTGTGTGTGTGTGTGTATATATATATATATATTTAAATGTATTTGTTTAAATATATATATATATATGTATGTATTTGTTTCTGTAAATACTGTATTTTCATTTCAGACAGATTATACATACATTTGTAAGCACATTGAACTATGCATCTTCCTGTCATTGTCTCCATGTGCACACATTTGCATGTCATATGTATGTGTATATATATTCAAGTACATTGTACTATATATATACAGTACATATATATATATATATATATATATATATATATATATATATATATACACTGTATGCGTCACTGTGAAAAATATTCTTACACAGTTGAATTTATATTTTAAAGAAAACCTGATTTTTTTTTCTTTTTTTTTTTTGAGACAGTGAGATTTTCCAGTCAATTGCTTATATTTTTTATATTTTATTTGATATTTGGAAGCCACTATTTACTTTTGCTCACATAATGATGCTTTTTATATGTACTGTAATTTTATTTTCCTTTTATTATTATTATAATAAGCCATTGTGAAACTTTTTTTATTTAATTTATTATAATAGATTAAATTTTTACATATGTTACGTGGACACATGATAGGAAAATGAATGTGAAGGTATTATAGTAATATGGAAATTTACGAAAAAAAAGTATTAAAATGAATTTATTGGATATATTCATTCTATTTGTTGTTCGTGTAAAATAGATTAGTATGCATAAATTGGGGAAAGTCTAGAAAAAAAGCTTTCGTGAATTATTATTATTATTATTATTATTATTATTATTTATATATAAAACTGGTATCTATTGCAAATTTCCATAACAGAATTCAGTTTTAAAATGCATTTTTATCTAGAAATTTGATACATATCCTCAGAAATTTATATGTGGTCTGAAAATGCCATGGATTCCTCATAGAATGTGTCCGAGTATTTATATAATTCAATGTATTTAATGTTTATATTACAACATTTATTTTTATCTTTGATTCGGAAAAAATCCTTATAAATGAAAAAAGAAGTCTCAGTGTTTTGTGTGTTGATGAGTTTCGTAAAAAACTCCCAAAGTTTCGGGGTTATTATTATTATTATTATTATTATTATTATTATTATTATTATTAATTGCTAAGCTGCAGCCCTAGTTGGAAAAGCAGGATGCTATAAGCCCAGGGCCCCCAATAGGGAAAATAGCCCAGTGAGGAAAGAGAAGAAGGAAAAATAAAATAGCTTATGGACAGTAACAACATTAAAATAAATATATCCTATATATACTATAAATCCTTTAACAAAACATGAGGAAGAAAAATTAGATAGAACAGTGTGCCCGAGTGAACCCTCAAGCAAGAGAACTCTAAACCAAGACAGTGGAAGACCACTGTACAGAGGCCATGGCACTACCCAACATTAGAGAACATTGGTTTGATTTTATAGTGTCCTTCTCCTAGAAGAGCCGCTTACCATAGCTAAAGAGTCTCTTCTACCCTTATCAAGAGCAAAGTAGCCACTGAACAATTACAGTGTAGTAGTTAACCACTTTGGTGAAGAAGAATTGTTTTGGTAATCTCAGTGATGTCAGGTGCATGAGGACAGAGAAGAATCTGTAAAGAACAGGCCAGACTATTCGGTGTATGCGTAGGCAAAGGGAAAGTGAACCGTAACTAGAGAGAAGGGTCCAATGAAGTCGTGCTTCTTTTTAACTAGATCCAGATAAGAGGTTTTCATGTAATTCTTAACCGAGTCGTTTTACTAAGCCGTTGAAAATGATTCCTTACTTTCTAGCTTGTAGTGTATCGGCGTTGGTGTCAGAGTTGACCTTAGGGTTAAATGATAAATATAATTTAATTTTCAATTGTAGTTTGATGGTTTTAATATTAGCATAGAGTGGACTTCGTGCATCATTTAAATAGGGGTGAAATGTGAATTTTATAACCTTCGACACAGCTTGAATTCCTTCATAAAGATATCGTGGAAAAGATTTAGTTTAAAATCTTTTATACGGTAGCTTTTAGAGAGAACAAAGAGGATTTAATGAAAACTGGGGGTAAGAACAGTAATACGATGTATACAAAATCTAAAAATAGTTAATGGAAATGGTTTTTAGATTAGTTGCACAAGTATTTGATTATATCAGTTCACTGTTGGCTAATATTGCGTTCGATTCTCAATTATTTAAGTAAAATTAAAAACTGTAAATTTAAAATAGATTTGTAGAAGCATAACTTGTCCAGCAAATTGGAGGATAAGATATAAAGAAAATTTTGGCATATTACGCTCTTAGGAGATATCCCATTGCACATAAATGTTTATCAGAAAATTATCGTTTGGATAATTCTCTGCTTTCCGTTACTTTAGATAATTGTGAAACATATAATATTCAGTGGGTATTCACAAATGACAGTAGGTAATCGTTTAACTAACTGGCTCCTATGAGCCCCTCATCCCTAGCTCACAAGGATAGTGAGGTTGCGGACACTAATCGGAAATTATGGGGCTTGATCGGCGCTTGAACACTCAACCCATGGAATTAGGCGTTTCCAATAATGCCATTTTAGATACTGAGGGAAAAAAATGAAGTGGTTGGTCCACAAATGTTTAGATTCCTGTATTTTGTGATAGTATACTTAAAACTCTTTTTAGGTTTAAATGCCGATCATGAATGGAAGAGGCAAGGGGCAGTGACAATGCCTGAGCTAGCACGATAATGCCCTAAAGACTACTTACCATATATACATGTGATGAACGCCCAAGCCCCCTCTCCACCCAAGGTAGGACCAGGGAGGGTCAGGTAATGGCTGCTAATGACTCGGCTGGTAGAGCTAGATGATCCCCCAAAAACTCACTCTCTAGCTCGCATGGATGGTGAGGTTGCAGTCACTACAAGTAACCATCGAGCTTGAGCGAGACTCGAACCCGAGGTCGGCTGACCGCCAGGCAGGATGTTTCCAATAGGCCAGACACCACATACTCTGTTAAGTAGTCCAGTATGTTTGATAAACCCTCATTTCACTAATGAATTGTCTGGTTGATCAGATTGTATGTGCTCATTTGCTAGAGCCTGGTCTTATTCCGCAATTTTGTAGCCTTCTTGACAGGAAGTAAGCCATGTAAGCAATATAATCAGTATTTAACACATTCCAAATACTGATTACATTTCTTGACAAGAAAGATTGAAATTTCAACTATCTTTCCTGAATCATGCTTATATTTACTGAAATATAAAGTTATAAGGCTTTCTTTGTTTGCTTCTTATCATTTTAGGAATTATGAATATTTTAGTTTGAATTTTTTTCGTCTTTTAAATAACAAATACTTTGATTCCTCTCTATTTGTTGCTTTGATGTACCCAATGTGGAGGTTTTCGAATTATAAAGCCTAGGCGTCCTTAGGTTCCCCTACGAGGAATAGTAAAGAGTCGAGTGGTTTGACGTGGTTTGCTATTAACGAATCCCACATTAATGCAGACCATGTGCGGGAGCACTTTTATGATTGTAAATATAAGGAGCACAAATTAGGAGAGAATATAGATAAGTATATCTTAACTGCCTAATATCAAATGATAGCTGGTATTAGTTGTATAATTATGGCATTGTAATTCATTATGCTTAATTGAGCGCACTTACGAAAAGAATTACGATTTTTGTATTTATTACAACTAATCAACGTTAAATGATAATGTAATTATTCTCAATAAAGGACTGTGCAATTCTTTATAACAAAATGTATGAATAATTTCGCATCAGCTCGTGGTGGCCATTAATCACTATTCTAAATACTTAAAGTACAAAGTATGCTAAATCTCGCGGATAGTGAATAGTAGTTCAAGACTTACCTGAATGTTTTCGTGGAAGAAAGAGGTCTAGGTTTGCAACACAGATATGGCAGATATTAGGTGAGAATAACTTGTTACTACACGAGTAAAGGATGGGAATTTCTTAAAAGTATGCATGTGCTAGAATAGAACTAAGATTAAAAGGGGAACATGAATCCTTGCTTTCTTTATTAGTAGCTCAAAAAATTAGCGCTAATACATGATTTTGACGCCGGCCTGAAAGTTTAGTTATAATGCAAGTACGTAAAATGAATTTGTAATTATTTAGTATTACAGTACTTCTTTTCAAAACTAATTAAGTGACAATACACAATCTATTAAGAAATTAAACTTTACATATTTACGGCAATCTCACGCAGAAAGGGGAGATAACTAGATTGGTGCTGCATTCAAAATTTGTACAGTAGTCTGCTTTACTTCCTCGTTTTTCTAATCGTATTTCCAAGACTGTAAAAAGTTCATGACCTTTATATTCATATCATAACACTATATACACGTGATAAAAATACAGATAATATATTTTTCACTAATAGAAGATATTTTCATTATGTCTCCTCAAAGAGTTCAAGTAGCAAACATCAAAATAAGGTATTGATATCATCACCGAATGCGAATCACCATATGTTTAACCCAACTTGAATATCTTTCGTTGCCTAGGAAACAAAAATTTACAATAATAGTATTAGAAAATGCTGTCTTAAAACGCTAAAGCTGTAGTAAAATTCCCTCTGATACGTTAGAATCCTAAAGTTCGAATCTGACATACAAAAATAAAATACCCTTGACACTTGTGTCTCAAGGCGAGGTTTATAATGATATACATCTGATTGAGACTCCCTGCTCTACCTGGAGGACAAACATCCATTTTTGAAGCTTGAATCTTCCATCTTTATAGGATCTCTTTGGCTTTACTTTTAAAGATGGAGTAAATCTGTTGACAGTTTGGATCGCCATCACAGTTTTTCGATATATAGCTTTAATGTAAATGGAAAAATAAGGATACGTATAGTGCAGATCATTAAGATTCATTCTCTATTTTACTTCTAATTTTAGTCGAAGTGATTGATATTGTTAAGTAATTATTATTCTTTCTATATGTCTAATCCTTCCAGAAAGAGGAAGAGTGAGAAAACATTTGTATTTATGTGCGTTTGTTTATGACACTTATGTGATCCGTGTATGATACGCTATACAAGTTCTGAAGACTACTTCTGAATTAAGTAGAGAGTTGAATAAAATATAATATATTCATCTATCAATGCTTAGCTGAATCATGTAGTGTGTAAAGTTATTAACCAATTAACAATAGTTAACTATAATAAGTAATTGTCATTGTTTCTACAGAAATCATACTTTTTTTTATTTTGTGTGAACCTTTTTAATAAATAAAGTGTGGCAAGCTTATGTCACATTTATCAAAGATTAGAGAATGCAACAGGATTAAGGAAATAAAGAGTAAGAAGACTCCTCGTGAATAATTGAATCAATGGGACAAATGATTCCCTGTATATACATATATATATATATATATATATATATATATATATATATACACACATATATATATAAGTATATATATATATACACACATATATATAAGTATATATATATACATATATAAGTATATATATATATATATATATATATATATATATATATATATATATATATATATATATTATAAAGTTAGTTTTAATAATAAAAATATGACAATCCGTTCATAATCATTCCGAGGTGCATTGCGACTCATTGTTATATGAACTTGCATCAAATTCATCATAACCCATATGTTACTTTTTTCATATGATTAAGTTGCACTATTATATATGAGTTTCGCAAACTATAGGAAACATTTTCCAAAATCACCATTGAAATCAAAACTTTCTTAACAAAATGTTTTTAGAAGGTTCAGCTCTGAAAATCGAAAGTACTTGTGCATCGTTTAACAGACGTATCACCAGCAGAGGTTGTAAACAACAAAGGTCCCATAGTTTTGCCATGAAGAATACCAGGCACGTTAATCATCTTTTTGAAAAATAATAGAAAAAAGTAAAGTTTTATATAGCTTCCCTAGATCGAAAAGCAATATGTCCCTAGTGACAAATAACGGGCTCTTTCAATCTCTAACGTCTAACCTAAAAGGATTCGTTAACAAAAGAAATATTGTAAGTAAATATAAAAAGAAAAAAAAATACAACAGGTTTATTCACAAACTGATCTACATAGAAAATCAATGCTACTGTTCCTTCCTTTTCAAATACTAATATTAATTCAAGATATTGATAAATAAGGGGAACGGGCTGGACAATAGAGCCATATAGTACTTAAGTGGAGAGTTGGCGAGTTACCTTCGGTTACTGAAATGTTGCTGACATAGTGAATTTAGGCTTGAGGACATCACAGAAGGGATTGTTGCTTATTTTCATCACTGATATGACAGTCTTGGAGATAGGTGTTTTATGTCTGAAATGTTGAAGCTTTTGGGCTTGTAGAATCCTGCTCTTCCATCTAGGCTTTTATCTTAGCTAATAATAATGAAAATAATAATAATAATAATAATAATAATAATAGTAATAATAATATTAATAATAATAATAATAATAATAATAATAATAATAATAATAATAATGACGATGATGATGATGATGATAATTGAAGGGTGAGACTTCTGTCGGAAAACTAACTCTTTGACCTCTGGGTTCCTTAACGCTTCCTCTCGTATTCGTATCTTTTTCCTCTCTGCTAATATACTCGTATGTGGAATCGGATTGGTTTCCTTTAAAACGCCAACTTTGTGCACGCCATAGAAAGAACTAGAGCAAGTCTTCTAGAACAATATGGACGCGATGTGGCGTCACAAAGCAGAAGCATGGTGTGCGGAAGCCAAGCAGCGAAGCTTCCAGAAAATTAAGGATTTTTTTCGAAGCTCGGGAACATGCTGCCAACAGTGGTAAAGGTGATGCAATCTTTGACCAAACACCATATTGATTCTTCTTTTGGAAAAGAAATAAGGTTGTCTATTCATATATATTCGTTTCATATTATTGCATCTATCCTTGGCAGGACATTACTCTAAGATTGATTAACTTCAAAAAGTTTCATAGATAACTGTACGCTTTGTACTTAAGTTTGTTTAACTATGCATCACTACTTTCTAATATGGGAATAGTAGATATATCGGATAAGGAATGGCAATGTTTCAACTCATTGTCTTAAAGGTCATAGATGAGACTGAGGTTCACTGAGTTCACTGTCTTCCAATCTGTTAGTTTTAATTGCTAGGATACCTTTATCTGTTTTAGCTGTATATGCAACGAACTGTTATTTCCTGTCTGTTGACTTTCTGGTCAACTGGAAAAGTCAGAAGACTTGATGCATTTTCAGGGTTTGTGTCAAAAGTATTTATAACTAGCAATCAATGTAGTGCCATTACTCTTGTACTTTAATTGACTAATATATATATATATATATATATATATATATATATATATATATATATATATGTATATATATATATGTGTGTGTGTTTAAATACACACGTATTCAACATGTATATGCATATATATATATATATATATATATATATATATATATATATATATATATATATGGTGTCATTAATGAGCTAAAATGACTTGTACATTGTAATTACTTAAACATATCTATTAGGAGCAAATTGGAAACTTTTTCAGTAGGTATCTAAGCCTGCACATGTCTAGTGTTAGAAAAGTTTCATTTTTAAATATGCCTTTCTTAGAAGCAATGACTTTGTAGGTAAATAATAGTTTATCTTTTAATTGTGAAAAATGTCCATTACTCTCCTTATGATGTAATAGGTAAGTATTAAAGTTTATACAAACGAAAAGGGTCAATATTTGCCCATTATCAATAATCAGTATCTGAAGTAAACAAGTTGTTGACAACAACATACACAAATACACAAGTTAATAAGGAATCCCAAAATGTCGTCCTAAAAAATTAATTACAAAGGTAATTGGCATATTTTACAGTGGGAAAGAAGCCTCCTGATAGTAACACATCAGTCAGATGATTTGAAATATAAAAGTTACATATAAGGAAAGATTAAAACTCCGTTCAGCAAGCAATGTTTTGGGTTGTTCTTGGACTGCTAATTTTACATGTCATGAAGCACAAGAAAACAGAAAAAAAAAACATTGTGTTGTTCTTGAGGATAAACCTACCTTAATTCAAGGAGCCTCCACCTAAAACTATGAAATCCTCTATGTAGTACAGAAGCTATGGCATGACTTGAGTGTCATTTTGTAGATTACAATATATACTCACAATCAGGCGTGATACAACTAAACCCGGAACATACCTATGATATCCAGATGAAATAGCAATTCAGTGAACTACTAAAAGTTAAATTAAAAGACAAGATGATACCACCGCGTGTCCCATTAATGATAGATACAAGTGCGTAAGTTTAAATCTGTAGGAAACTTGCATACATTAGATTTTTCATGGATGGCCATAGTGAGGAAAAATCCCACGGCCAAGGAACCCGAAAAACATCCAGAAACTTACAGAGATGGGGGGGGGGGGTGTAGGGCATGACCAGGGTTTCCTTCTAAAAGTGGTCAAGATGCAGTAGATAGTCAACACAGAATCGAGATTTCATAGTCTTAAGATAAAAGCCAAATTATATCGGCTGACCTTACATGCCTAGAATACTTTATTGTTACTTGTAACGGATGGAAAATTTTCCTTTTAACACATGTGTAAGATATTTTTAACTTTACGTGGAGGAAATAATCAAGTGACAAGAACTTACAATGAAGAATGAAAAGATAAAGTTAATTAAATAAGAACGGCAAGTTTTTACAATAAAGAAAAACATATGAAATGATTATTTACGAAAATATAACAATCAAGATAAGGGGTTGGGATGGTGAAAACATATTTTCCCCTCACCCGAGTGCTTCTCCTTCTTATAAAGAAAATTGTGCGGATTCCTAAGGTGAATATTTTCTCGTCACTTCAACAGTTTTTTTCGCGATTGGAGTTGCAACTACTGATCCAAGGAGCTTCAAATGCTGCAATTTTATCGTCTTATTCTTCCAGTGTTTCCTTTACTATAGTTCCTAGAATGCAGGTGGTGGGTAACTGGTGACCCGGCTTTTTCTTTTCTGATTGGAAAGTGATATCTTTTGGAGGCGGCGCCTTTCGACCTGGCGTGATGTCATTGTCACCGTATTGGCAATGCCTTTACTCGTTTGAAAACCAGCAGCCCTCACACTTACTGGAAATTTTCACAGGAGACTCCAAATCGAAACGGTATAAATTTCCAAGAAAAAAGGAGTCGCCAAGGAAGAGACCTTATCAGATGATCATTTACTTTTGCATATGACTTTAGTTATTTGCTGGATCCGGAGTATTCTCAATGGTATTCTTTGATGTTGCTGTTGCTACGGTATTCAGAAAATCAGTGTCACACAGGGTTACTATACCATGAATAATTATTGAAGTCTGACGCCCCGCTCTCTCATTGAGGCATCGGTTGTGTGGGTGGTGTTTACGGAAACGAGATGGTGGATCGCGGTCATGAGAAGGCCAAAATGGCAGATCGATTCCCATCTGCAACACAGGCATGACTGGCTCCATGGGTAGTAGATCAGATTTTACAGGGAATGCTGATCTCTCTCTCTCTCTCTCTCTCTCTCTCTCTCTCTCTCTCTCTCTCTCTCTCTCTCTCTTTAACGTATGCAGCTATCATGTGAGGTCTTTGGTTGTTTTCAATTTACGTTTTAAAATGTAACTTTTCGTACTAACTTACGATTGGTGACTGTATTTATTATGTGCATTTATTAATTTTATGGTTCTTTTCATAATTCGTGGTAACACAAAGTGTAGTAAGAAAAGACCCAATTTTCATGAAGGGTTGAAACTATTCGTGATATTATGTTAGCATATTAGTTCCCCTTGCCTAATTCATTGCTTTTCCTTTCATAGAAAACGAGCATTTCCCAACGTATGTCAACATTGCCCATAATAATATTTACCGCCATCAGTTTCTCACGAAATATTTTATAGTAAGCGTTTATGATTATAAAAAATTAATAAGGTTATAATTTTTTTCGTTTTGTGAAGTAGTCGATGTGACATGTCAACACGGTGGTACCTGACTGAGGGCTTTCGATGCCACACCCAGAATTCCTTCTGGAAAAATCGAGCTTTGGTAGAGAAAACCTTCCATTGTTTGAAGAAGCAGCTGGAGTTTATTAATTGCAGTTATGATTTTGTCGATAACAGATTATTGTTTTGTTTTTGTTTTTTAATTTGAGAAATCAATTGTTTTTTGTCCTAGTGTGTGTGTGTGTGTGTGTGTGTTGCGGAGGGGGGGGGGTCGTTTAGGCTCTCGATAGCTGAATGAATTGCATCATTAAAATGTTCGGTTACTAAAAATATCTTTGATATTTTTTTTTCTTTTTTATCGTGTATTGTACATTGTTATGCAATAATTATTTTAGTGAACATGCACATGTATCTTTTTATATACATTTTCATTTTACACAATCATTGAACTGTCCATAAGAAGAGTGGAAACTCCGTGTTAGAATGTTATTTGTCAGTCTGCAACAAGAGGTTTCTCTGTCAGACTGACATTAATGGACAGGCCGAACGGCATATGGGAAACTCGCTAGATGTATGGTTCTGTACAGAATGGAATCATTAAGCTCTCTGTAACAATTTATGTAACGTGTAGTATTTCATCTAAGTGGTTTTACATAAATTACTTTTCTGTGCTTTTAAAAAAATTAGGAATATCGATATAAAGTTTCTTTAAGCTAATATATCCGTATTACTAAAACGTTTAATTAAAAAACACGACTTGTTTTAACAATACATAGAATCAGTCTTGATTATAAGTAGTGGTATTTATTTATGCAGATCAAATGACAGACTAAAAAAAATTAATCAAAAGAAGTGAAGTTTTAAATTGTCGATGTTCTAACGTGACCTTTATGTACTGGAATGAAATGTCAGTTATTGTGATGAAAGTCTATTTCATTCTACTTCTAGTAAATAATAAAATAGCTTTAAGTTTTGTCTAGTGATAGATTAAAACAGCTCTTTGTTACAGTTCGTTTGCTCTGTGATATTTACAGGAAGTTTTTGGATTAAATTTGAGTTCAGTCATTACTTTAATATTAGGTAATGTGTTTGTATTTTATATAATATTCTCCTTTAATTTCAGTTTGTCTTGCCTACTTTATTGCAAATATCCTCCTTTGTCTTAATTTTTTTGTTGTTGTTTCATTATAAAAAAAACTAACGTTATATGTTCTTAATTTTTTGTTTAATTAGAAATAAACTATCGTTATATGTTTACAAAATAAAATTCTTTTTGACTGTACATAAAAGCATGATTTTATTGTTTCAGTAATATCCAATTTAATTACCAAAACATTATTTTGTCCAAAACTTATTTTATGATCATTCTGACATAGCCCCAGGTAAATTGACATTCTCAAAGAAACTGGTACCAGCATGATAAAAGCATAGTTGATAGCTCATTTGCATATTTTTTTACAGAAAATATACATCCCAGTTCCTTGATAGAAGGTATAGATAACGAGCATAAATAGCATCATATAAAGAATTTGCTCTATCTGATGTTTATACTCATCGCAGCTTATGCACATCTTGAACGTGAACGTTAAATTTGCAACGGCATTATACAACTATTGGGAAAGGAGTTGTAAAAGTTGAAAAAGCACTTAATAGAAGAAGCTTTCCTTTTGGTTCTCTTAGTGTTAACAAGAAATAGCAAGACAACAATGTTCGCAATGTTACTTTTGCACCAACAGGACGAAAGTTGGTGGGATCTTCTTTTCAATTTTAACTGCACAGCAGTCTTACATTGCACTCAATTCAATGTTGATCATGTTACAGTTGCTACCACTGTGTGATGCCCTTCTCTTGTTCTGTTCATGAAGTTGCCACAGGTACATCCTTTCAGAATTCCTTTAAGTTATTCTTTGCTTCTCCCGAAACAATTAGCTACGATTCAGATGAGAAACAGCCCTTACGTCAATATATGGCATTCAAAGGTTGGTCTGTCTTTAAGATATGTAGAATATTGTCATCATTATGATTTGTATTTCGATATATATTGCGGGTTCTATACATAGAAATATACCAAATTAGTTGAATTCAGATTTGTTTAAAAACATAAAATTGCACATATGTATTCAATAGAAATTTAACTGTCTATTAGCCTTTGAATGTGGAATTTATTTTAAGATCTATAAAGGCAAAGTTGTTTTTATACTTTTTTCAGGAACTTTAACTCTCTAAATTTGTGTTGATATCAGCTAAGCTTGTGGTAATATTTGTATCAGTATTAATGTTTTTGTTCCCGTTAACGCAAGCCTTCATAATAATCTGTAGTTTTACATAATTGTATAATTTATTTTTATCTTTATTGTTTTCAATGCGTTTTTTAACTTCATATGCACTTGAAAGTTAAAAAATTTTTTTTGTAGTCTTTACTGAGTAACCAAACTTTTCTGATTTCTTTAACCCATCCATCATGTTAGGAGCGGCATTTAATTTTTTTGAAATTTTTAAAATGAATGTTTTAAAGTGATTAAACTTTACCAGATCTCTGATGTATGAGTAATACTCTTTTCTCCGCGACCAGTCTTTATATCTACTATAAAACCTGTTTCTAAATAATCTATAAACACTCCATGTATGAATGATTTGTTTCTCGCATGCAAGACTGATTCCAAACCGCATGCATGCATGGGTGGCCAATGCACAATCCTAGAGGCCTTCCAATAGGTGGAAATTTGAATGAATTCCCCTCTAAAAGCCCGTCTCCCCCTTCTCTCTCTCTCTCTCTCTCTCTCTCTCTCTCTCTCTCTCTCTCTCTCTCTCTCTCTCTCTCTCTCTCTCTCTCTCTCTCTCTTTCTCTCTCTCCTCTCTCTCTCTCTCCTCTCTCTCTCTCTCTCTCTCTCTCTATGACCCCTCATTGTGATCTATAGTTTCCCTGCCGTAATAATGGCATATTTTGAGCAGTTTTCTCCATGCTTGGATATGTATTCAGTTTCCAAATTGCACAATGTCTGTTTCATGGCATAAATCTATATAAAATCCGGTCTCTTTTGTATAGTCCGTGTGTTCTTTTCATCTTTACTCAATTGTAATAGATATATTTTCAAAACAGGATTATTATTTTTTTTAAATATGTTGGTTTTCTATCTTTATAACATCACCCGAATTTATTACCTTCGCTCTTGCTCTAGATCCATTGTAAGTGTATGCGTTCACTTTGGTTCCACTTGCTTGGCCAACTATTTCCTGGATATTATCGTTAATATTTCACATGGGAAGTTTAAAAATACCTATTAGCATTGTCCGTTATATTGCGAAAAGACACATCTTATCGTTAAGTCATAAATGTTCTTTTATTCTTTACGGAAATGGCCCCGTGACTCCATATACTCCATTTGTGGATAATGTTACTGTTTCTCATTAACTGCCATGTTGTAAAGCCAGTTTTTTCTTACTTAGAGAAGAATCTTTGCCATGCGCATACCTGTCGCATGTACCTGTTGATTTCTCGAGAGTTGAGCAGCCAGGTCAGGTTGACTTGGCGCGTGGTTCTGGTCTCTGCTCCTTTATCATTAGTAAAGAGACTTCCCAACTGACGGACATATAAATTGAATGGATTTTAATATTAAAAGTTAGGAAAATAAGTCAGTATCTATGAGTATAGATGTTTTAAGTGGAAGTAGTAGTAGTTATTTGTTTTATAAAGTGGGTAGGTTAGTGAGAACAATATTATTCTAACTGTGAAGGGTAAAATTTCACGTAACCTCCTCCAACGTATGATTCTCCTCCACCCAAAAAGTAATTAAAAAGCAAGAAAATCTCGGTAACAGTCCAGGGGAAAATAAGATTTGACCGAAACCAGGACATGCAGGCAATATTCACCACAAGTGTCTTGGGATAGAACGGCAAGGCGTTGTTGACACGTGTTTGGGCAAACAAAATGAATAACGCTCACCATATTTCTCTGCTGTTCTTACGTATTTCTTATTATTTGGAAGGCTTGAGGGGCAGAATAAATCAAATTGGTGCAGTAATAACCAACTATAGCAATTATACAAGGGATATAGAATTTCATGCCGGCCAAAACATGACTGGCAGCTTTAAGTGAGCTCCCGATTTCTAGAAATTTTTAGACCAGAAAAACTATGTAACTGCAAAACCAATTACATTTTCTAAAATTTTCTTGTGGTCAGTAGCTCTCTGGATGACCTTCCAATGCAAAAAAAAAAAAAAAAAGCAGGTTAATCTGGAAGGAAATAAATTCTCATGAGATAGTTCTAGTAATATGTCAGATGAATTTGCGTCTTCTTGTCTTCAATCTCTTTAAGAGGGTTAAGAAAACTTGGGGGAATATTTTAACGCGTATTACGCTTTTAGGAACGCGCGTAAATGGCAGGAATGATATGAAAATCGAAATCTGAAAGTCATTCTCTTTGGGTGTTGGTGGGAAGAAGGGAGTGAGGGAGAAACAGCTGAGCAAATCCAAGCGTCATCTCCCTCTCTCTATAAGAAAAATGAGTCTATATAGTGCCACTAAAAATGATAATTAACACAAAGCTCATAGACAGTTAGTCGTCTCGAGTACTAACTAAGTGTCATCAGTTTCTGATTCTTCACCCAAAATCACCATATTTGGCATTAAAACTCACAAAGATCAGGCTCCAAAATATGACAAACTGTTTTGGGGCGTGAGCACGTACGTGCGTTTTCCGAGGGCCGTGTGACGAGCCACCTAGCGGACGGCAGCCAAACTATCGACGAAGACGAGGAGGAGCTTGGCGACTGGCTGGTCGGTCCCAGCACAATCAATAACGAAACAGAAGGCCAGACAGTCTCTTCTGGGCCACTGTGTGCACGATCTCATTCGCTCCCAGGAAAAGTAAATTCTGATAACGAACTCTCAGGCTGGGTCGCTTGTGTGGTGTTTTCAGGGGATTTCGGAAACCCCCCTACGTCCCCTACTCTCCCCCATTGCTGGCATCCTTCGGGAGGCGAGACATTATCCTATATGCCTCCCCCGCGCCAAGATCAGATGCCGACCTGTGCGATGATGGGAAACAATTGAGAAAAAAAGCCTCCATTGTTTGGGGTTCTGTTTTTTTTATAGAATAGATTACGGTAGTCAATTTATGAGTATAGAATATATGATGAATATCTAATTAAAACCCAAAAAAAATCAAG
>NC_090725.1:100883337-100969721 GCF_036898095.1 Palaemon carinicauda | reverse complement strand
GATACCAGAATAAAAAAGAAAGCATGAATCAGTACTCCAACTTTACTGCCAGATTCAACGTTGCTCCTCGCGCCATCTTTTTTTTTTTTTTTTTTTTTTTTTTTTTGTGTGTGTGGTGGTTTTTCGCTCTTTTATGGTTTTGCCGGAGTAAGATATTAATGGTGAGGTGGTACTGAGCGATACTTACCAAGAGGCAATGAAGTTTCCTGGGAGCGAATGGAAGGGTTTTACCTGGTTATGTGACTACATTGTCTTATAGGTAGCGCTGGTTCAGACAGTTATTACCACGGGAACTTTAGCTTCTGTTGCTATCGTTACCTACTTATATTAGATGAACCAATTTTTTCCTCCATTGGGAAAATTAAGGATACAGGGCCAGAAGCTTCTCAAGATTTCGTTTTCCTTAAATCGTGTGCTATTCTTTTGCATTTTCCTTCAGAAGGAAATGCGATAAAAGTATACAAGTCGCGCTTGATATTCCTTGACGATAATTCGTTTTTCAACTAACCTGGCATTTCGAAGTCTAACGTAAATCACTTGAAATAACAGTCTGTTCCGATGATGCTCATCTTCAAAATATTAGAGGTTTATACTTCTTTTCATTTGTTCAGTTCAAAATTTGCAATCTATTTTACATTGGAAGGTTAAGAAATACATATTCAAGCCTTATCAATGCACGTCTTTTAAGAAATATTTAAACTTAAATTACAATTTTGTTAAAAATTAAAAGTATTTCCCTCTGTTCTACTCTCTCTCTCTCTCTCTCTCTCTCTCTCTCTCTCTCTCTCTCTCTCTCTCTCTCTCTCTCTCTCTCTCTCTCACAATATGACCCCGTTTCAATGCGTTCCATTGTGGAACTTTCTTTGTTATGTGAAGTAATTTCACATGTTTTTTCCTTTATAAATTACAGTATTTCAACCCACGCGCTCACAAACGACAAGCCCATAAAATGGAAGGATCGTCCGTAAAGTTAACTAAATTTTACATTTGGATCTGAAGCTCGGCATTATTTTGAATCTGGTGTTGATGAAAAATGATAACGCTCATCCAACGAGACCTGAATGGATGAAAAGATATCGCACACAAAGGCTCGTAATCAGCTAATGTCTCCGATTGTTGTGGAAATAAAAAGTTAATTATCGAGGTTTTTTACGAAAACAATTAAATGATAAGATTGACGGAAGAGAAGATATCCTCCCTCTCTCTCTCTCTCTCTCTCTCTCTCTCTCTCTCTCTCTCTCTCTCTCTCTCTCTCTCAACGTGTGTGTGTGAAAAGATAGTCTTTATCTCTCATATCAAAGCAAAAACCCTGACTATTATCATTCTCATATTCAACAAGTAAAATGTTTATTGGAAAATAGTATTATTACACTTTTCAGTAATTTCTAGTAATAAATCATTCGTTTAGCTTATTGTGACATAATGCTTCTCTGAATTTTAAATGTAGATGCAAGCGATTTTTTAAATGATTTATAGTTTGTTCTTTAAATCATTCACTGTTTGGCAAATGTGAAATTCCTGAAAAATGCTCTGATTTGTACCTTTGTAACACCAACAAACATGAGGCTGAATTCTGACGAGTTTGGTTTTGATCGTGATTATTGCTTTTCGCTGAGGTTCACAAAACTCCTTTCTGTGCCAGAACACCAGTTTATGGTGCTTCGTTAAATCTGTGGACAAGGTTTGAATAATTCTCAATGGTTTTCTTCTATAATTTTGAAATGGATACTTTTTCTCTCTTGCTGGGTTTGCTATTATCATTATTATTATTATTATTATTATTATTATTATTATTAATACTAGGTAAGCTACAACCCTAGTTTGAAAAGCATGATGCCATAATCCCAAGGGCGCCATCGGGGAAAAATAGCCCAGTAAGGAAAGGAAGCAAAGAAATAAATGAACTACAAAAGAAAAAACGAAAAATTAAAATAAAATGTTTTAAGAACAGTAACAACATTAAAATAGATCTTTCATCTATAAAACAATAAAAACTTCAAAAAAAAAAAAAATCAAGTGGAGAAGAATGAGATACAATTGTATACCTGAGTCTATATTATTAAGATCTAACAGTTTATAATTACCATTTTGTTATTCAAAGCTTCAGACGTGGAAAAGCTGATGATTTACGCTTTGTTAGATGTTTCGTTGATTCAAAGTTGAAAGCTAGGCATGACATTCCTTCAGTAATTGTTTGGTGAAAAGTGTAAACATCACTGTCGGCTGAATTTGGGATTGAGATGTTTACATTTTTGGTTAGCTATATTTTTAGTTTTAGTCGTATTTCCGGAATTTTTTATGATTGACACATCAAACTTGATTATTGTGCCTAGCTACCAGGTGAGGCCATCAGCATGAGTAATGTGTAATAAGTTTAGTTATTTGTTGTCCATCATTATTTGCGGGATATTTAGTGAAGTAGACACAGTTGATGGTTTTGCCTTTGCCTTTGGAGACACTTGATGGTTTTTTATATTTAGGTCGGTTATATTTGTATTTGAAAAGTATTTTGTTATGGTCAAGGATAAAGAGATATGCGATCAAAGAGACTAATTTTGCTGAATGTTACCAATTCTCTCACCACCTGCTTCCTATTGCATGGGCATAGTCTCTCTCTCTCTCTCTCTCTCTCTCTCTCTCTCTCTCTCTCTCCTTTACTGGTCCATCTTTCTCACTGTAAAATATTCTATGTACTTTCATACAAATGAATAGACAGAATCCTATATGAACCTTTATTTAGAGTATAGATAATAGCCATTGTATATTAAGTAATACTCTCCTCATAAAACTTGTTTCATGTAACTGAAGACGGGGAGAGGTCAGTCGGTTTGACCTTGGTTTTTCATCTAGATACTTGAGACATCAAACGCAATCACTGGTAAACCTTAGGAAGAACACTCGTGACTTGTGTCAAGATTGGAGTGTGCAGTTGTTCTTCAACACATTATTTTCTGGAAATGTTGCTTATTTTTTGGTTGGCTTTATTACGGGTCCTAAAATGCAGCTATACTGTCATATTCTGGCTAGTATTTCTACATTTAAAGAATGTAAGTGACGTGCAGTATTAAGGATGACATATAAATGTTATTAGCCTCTGGAAATCGATCAAATGACATTATTTAATAAAAATAAAAAAGGAGAAAGACGTCGATTATTGTTGGGATCACTGTAGACCTCAGTGTCAACATACACAGCATAACTTCTTGAAGCACGAAGGAATTAATTACCCAGGAAAAAAAAATACAGATAGATCATGCGTCATTCTACCACCTGTGCTTCATTTGAATTTTGTCTCATCTCGTCATAAATATTCAGAAATGCTTTTCATACGAGATTATCTCTTCCCTTCGCGTTCAGCTTAAATTATGTAGATTTTGAAAATATCTAAGAGGTCAAAAAATTTTCACTCTCTCTCTCTCTCTCTCTCTCTCTCTCTCTCTCTCTCTCTCTCTCTCTCTCTCTCTCTCTCTCTCTCTCTCTCTCTCTCTCTCTAGCACCCCCACATATATATATATATATATATATATATATATATATATATATATATATATATATATATATATGGGTGTGTACACATGGATTCTCATGCATTTTTACACAACGATAAAAGATTATGTAATTTTTGTTAATCTTATCTTGGTGTTTTAACATAAAAAGTTTTATGCCATAGAGTTTAGATGTAAGAATTATGCATTCTGTGAAAAACTGTCAATGATAATGGCATGTATTATCTATAAAGTTATTTCTATTAAATAAGAAGTTTGTATGCAATGGAAGTTTCTTTGACTCTTCAATTGGGATTTGCCGAAACATAGCTTTTAATTTATCCCTGTTTTCATATTAAGTTGAAAGTCCTGTCAAAGTTCTAACGCCAGAATAAACATAAATGATATTTAGATTATTATTAGGACTAGCTAAGTTATAACCCTTGTTAGAAAAGCAGGATACCATAAGCCCAAGGGCTCCAACAGGCAAAATAGCCAAGTGAGGAAAGGAAATAGGGAAACAGATAAGATAGTGTGCCGAATGTACCCTCAAGTAAGGGAACTCTAGCCCAGACAATGTAAATAGGCCAAGGACAGTGGCTCCTCAACATACGGATCTCAGCATTGAAAATGTTTCTTTTATTCTGTATGATTCTTAAAATTTTATGTGTTAACTCTTGACAGAAAATCTACTTTCGAGAAACACATTAGGTGGTCGTCTTCTTCTATTGCAAAAAAAAAAAAAAAATGACTTATTGAGAAAGTCTTTTAATATTTTCGTGGATCAATCTAATCTGAAGAAGTGTTTTAATTCTTTCATTCTACCTTGTTTCGAATAATGTTCTCCTGTGTGGTCTTCAGGTGCTGATTCTCATCTTAATTTGTTTGACAGGAATTTATGGTCTATTAAATTTCTTGTTCCTGTTCTAGATATTAATCTCTGGCACGGTCGTTCAATTAGTGCGTTATTCATGTTGCATAAGATTTTTTATAATTCTGATCATCCTTTGCATTCAGATTCTGCTGGACAGTTCCATCCTTTTCGTAATACTAGCCATGCAGTTAATTCTAATAGCCAGGCCATCGCCATCATGAGGCTCAATACTGCACAGTATTCCATCTGCGACCAAGTTGTTGAGTGATCTTCCTAATCGGGTAGTTGAATCGATTGAACCTCAAAAGTTCAAACTTGCATCAAATGTTTTTATGTTGAGCAAGCTGACATAAGTCTTTTCATAGTTTTTTGCATAAAATATCTGTTTTGATGTTGTTACTGTTTTTAAAATGTTTTATTCTAATTGTTTATTATTTCTCGGATCGTTTATTTATTTCCTTATTTACTTTCCTCACTGGGTTATTTTTCCCTGTTGGAGCCCTTGGGCTTATAAAATCTTGCTTTTCCAACTAGGGGTGTAGCTTAGCTTGTAATAATAATAATGGAAGACTGTGGTGCAAAGTTTATGGCACTACCCAAGAACATTGGTTAGATTTTTGGAGTATCCTTCTCCTAGAAGAGCTGCTTACCATAGCTAAAGAGGCTATTGTACCCTTGCTAAGTGGAAAATAATTTTGTCACTGAACAATTACAGTGCAGTATTTAACCCCATCAGTAAAGAAGAATTTTGTTTTAATCTTAGCGTTGTCAGGTGTATGAGGAAAGAGGAAAGTATATAAATAATAAGGCATATTCGGTGTATGTGTGGGCAAGGGAAAAATGAACCGTAACTACAGAAGGATCCAATGTAGTACTATCTGGCCAATCAAAGGACCCAATAGCTCTCTAGCTGCAGTATCTCTGCGGGTGGCTCGTGCTTTGGCTTGGTGGCCAACCTACTACTGCTGAGAAGAGTGGATGATTTTGTTATCAGGTTTGTGACGTCCCTGGGAGAATGCGAGCTCCCGAATAAATAACTTTATTTGGCAAAAATTACAGGTATTTATAAGCCCCCAAAGGATTACACAAGTGATAATTCCAAGTGTACGTTCAATAGCTTATATCATTTAGGGTTAGTGTTGCTTGCAGTTTGAAAGCTGTTGCCTACCGAAGGTTGACATTGACATAAATTATGAGAATATAATAACGCCAATGAAAATAGAGTCGAAATTAGCGTGTGTTACATTCAAGGGCTTTTGTCGTTTAGGTTGATTGGAATCCGATGGCCGTTACTATGCGCCCTGCATAGAAGAGAAAGAGAGCTAGAATATTCTTTTTTATTTGTATATGCATTACTTATTGCACGTGCATTGCAGATTTGGTAAATTACAAATAGTTGTCTGAAGTATTGCATCTTTGAGGATTAGTGTTCAATTGCTTGTGTACCAATAGCGAACAAATATTTAATTACTGATGCTGGAGATATAAGACTGTTCTTTTGCCTTGGAAATATTATACCATCCAGTGTCCTTTCCTTTATACCGGGAAAAGTTCTTTGGGAAGAAATGAATGGACGTGTCTGTAGGTGTACGTCACTTTACGAAGAATTAATTGAATTCCAATTATAGATACTTAATTCAAGCTAAAACAAAGTATTTGTTTTTAACCTTTAATCTTGATGAATATCTTATAGTTGGATATTAAACTTTCGATTACATTTTTTTTTTAAACCCCAAGGTACGTAGCATTCGTTTAATTATCTCACTATTAAGAAGTTATGATACTGTATTCTAAATTTTTCAAGATATTTTAATCTCCGTTTATATTTTTCCCGTTTCATTATGTCTGTATGTTTTTCATTTTGGTTATTTTCCTTATTGGCAAATACTCTTTGCGTTTTGAGTTATCTCTTTTAAGAACTAACTGTTCAGTAAGGCTTCTCTTGAATTTTAAATAATGAGCCCAACGTTCATATTATCCATAAATCTCTTAATTATTTACTTTTGATAGTTTTTATCCATTATTTACAAGCATATGTTTTTTATATAGTTTTTCAGTACTATTATATTCGTCTGTTAGCCATAATTTGTGCATGTGTACTTTTTATCATTCCTGGATTTTTTCATGATGTTAAATAGTATTTTTGACGCCCATTAGCTTGGCCGAGACTCTAGGCACTAAACACATGATATACTGTGTTTACTTACCATTATATCTTTTTATTATTTGGTGTAATTCCAGAGATTGCCAGTAGTGAAATATGTATTATTAGTCAGACCTGTGGATGCTATTAACATTTTGGATGAATGTGTCTAAACAAACGGTGACTATGCAATGCGTATGTAGACAAAATTTATTATTTTCCGATGTTAATTATAAAGCAGACGGCGGAAGTTATTATAGTGAATCGTAACCAAGAATGGTGTTAGGTCTATGCTGTAATATTGAAGACATTTTTTAGGGAAGTAGCTCATTTATTCTTGATAATATGGAGTATTCCTTATTAATTATCCTCCCTTATATGTAATACAGACACATACACATATGTATGTATGTATGTGTGTGTGTATATATATATATATATATATATATATATATATATATACACACATATATATATATATATATATATATATATATATATATATATATACTGTATATATAAATGTATTTATTTCCTGTCACACTGAGCGGCAGGGGAAGAGAGAGTAGTAATTCTTTTGTGAGAGTAGGTAGCCAGGGGGTTGTAGTTAGAAAAGGGGAAAGATGGTGGGAAGGGTTGAATAAGTGTACGTGTGTCATTTATGTCGAGTCGCGTATACTAGTTTCAATATAAATACAAACTAAAATGTATTCTTATTTTCATCAGGTTAGTAGTGATCTGTGAGTCTCTGGTTCAAGCTTCACCCACGGACTGATCGATTTACTTGAAAAGAAAAAGAACACGTCCTTACTTTCCCCATGAGCTAATGAAGAGGGCGGGAGGAGGGGGGGGGGGAAATAGGCTTAGCTGCTTATTTTTGTATACCTGTTGTCTGGTACCTCTCCTTGTCGTAGCTTGGGTGGGGAGAGGATTTGCTGATTATTCAAGCATATTTAATCTTCTCTGTAGGAGGACATCGTGCAACATGGTAGTGATTTCCCCTTGGCTTCTGCCACTCACGATGGACCTTTAAAGCTTTTAACCTGGCAGTTTGAGAATGTGAAACTTATTTGGATCTAAATACTTTTTTTTTCTCCTAAGACTGCATCAACACAGTTGGTGATTCAGCAAGTGCATTTTTGAACGGTCCGAAGTTGGAATTTGAAATACATTAGTTCTAGTGAAACCATTCAACTCTCTGTCTGAACGTTTTCATTAGAATCTTTACAATATACAGTAGCTTCCAGCTTTACTCACACTTACTGAATCCCCACTGACTTGGTAACAGCTCCATACTTTAAAACATTTGTTTAAGTAATCTTTTCCTAATCGTTTTGTTAATATTTATGTCGATATCATTAGGTTAGGATAACCGTTTGTAGTTAGTAATACCAAGACTAACTTCCTTTTAGGGTTGTGGTGGCCTATTGGAAAAGTCCCTTCTTGGTGACCTACCGAATTGGGGTTCGAGTCTTGCACAAGCTCATTTTTTTAGTGTCTACAACCTCACCACCCTTATGAGCTAAGAATGGAGGGTGTGGAGGAGCCTATATGTGTACCTGCTAAGTCATCAACATCCATTACTTGGACCTCCCTGGTCCTAGCTAGGGTGGAGATGGCCCTTGGTCGTTGATCTCATGTGCATTGGGCTGCTACCTAGGGCATCGCCACTCTCCCTTGCCTCTGCCATTCGTGGGCGGCCTTTAAAGCTTTAAATGCATAGCCGCCTTCGCTTAGTTCCAGTGTTCTAAAATTAGATGCAGACTTGTGAAAAGTCGGTCACTTTCTCCGTGTGAATCATTGTACGGGGAGAGTTAAGAATGACCGTACTCTGGGGGCCATTCTAGATTGCACTAATTTCCTGAAGGGCAAAGCCGGTAAAGGGAGCGGGGTGGGGGAGGGGGCGGGAAGTGACAGGAGGGAATGAATGAGAGAGGAAGGCCAGGAAGAACGCGAATGAAACAAAAGGGTGGTGGCATTTTAGATTAGTGACTTTTATTTGGTACATTTAGTAATTGCATTGTGTTTTATGATGCTATTCGGGAAGAAAAGGAAAATGGACTTTGATGTTCATTGCTGCAACCGTTTTGATTGTTTATTGGACGTAATCTCAACTCTAAAACAATATTTTGAGAGCTAGCAGGTTTATGCTACATTAAAGTTTACAGCAATGTGTTAGAAGCTGTGGAAACAAAGTTGATATTGTTTGAATGATGGTAAAGTATTCATGAGTCAATATGTTTGCAATTTAAAAACAAATTTAGATGAATAGCAAAAGGTGCAATTGTAAATATATATTGATGTAAAATTTATTCATGTAAATAATTTATGATGTATATACAATATTATAATTTGTAAAAATTGTAAGATTATATTTCATAATAAAAAAAGTTATTGTCTTTTTGATCTGAGGGCACTTACTATCAAAAAGAGTTATTTTTGCTATATTTACTAAGGAGGGATTAGGATTTCTATTTTCATTTTCACAGCAATGTGCAAGTTATACTGATGAGAGATTTGTCGAGGTATGACGTACAATGAAGCTAAACCTAAAACGAAAAAAAGACGGAAGTATTGAATGTTCTTCTACGCATACCTAGTACTTTTATGTGTGCAGTACACAAAGGCAAAACGTTTCGCATTTGTTTAGCTCATGAACGAGAACATTTTTTATCTCGCACAACTGAGCCCGTGACTCCTCCGGCCGTAAAAGAATGGGTCCGTGATGGGCTACAGGAAGTATATCATTGTAAGCTGAGCTTTGTGTATGCGAGTTTGTGCCAGTAATGGCTCGCATTTGGTTCTTTATATAAAATCATGCACGAACACTGCTTTCGCGCTGTAAGCTGGTATTCACGTTTGTGTTACAATTCTTTTATAATTTATCTCACATTATCCGTTTTTCATCTAGATTAAAGGTTTAAAGGCCACTCATGAATGATAAAGGCAAGGGACAGCGACATTGCCATATCAAGCAGGACAATGTCCTAGAGGCTGATAATATTTACATATCAGCTCCCAAGCTAGGACCAGGGAGGGCCAGGTAATGGCTGCTGATGACTCAGCAGATAGAACTATAGGCTCCCCCAAACCCCCTCCCCCCCTCCTTATCTCATAAGGATGGTGAGAGTGCAGCGACCAAAGGAACTAACGAGCTTGAGCGGGACTCGAACCCCAGTCTGGTGTTTACCAGTCAGGGACGTTTCCAGACGCACAAATTCTTTCAGACCTTACGTGATACAAGAATGTTTTCAAGTGAATACTGATATGCTTGCAAAATCAGATATTTCTGGTGAACGTATGTTCTGACGAAATTGGAACTGAAACCAGACACCTTTAATATCTATGGCTGGGAAATACGCAGTGCAACTATGAAATTGGTAACGTTATATTCCCAGTGTAATGTTACACTAGCCTTCTCTCTCTCTCTCTCTCTCTCTCTCTCTCTCTCTCTCTCTCTCTCTCTCTCTCTCTCTCTCTCTCTCTCTCTGAAAACTTTAATGGAATGTTGATGTGCGCTTACATGTCTATTGTCTCGATTCCGCCTCGTGAGTAACTGTTTATAAAGCACCACTTTGGTATACACACACGTGTGTGTATATATCGAGTTATTGTATTAATTACAGCCAGATGACCAAGTGTTATATTAGACTCACACTTTAAACAGGAGTCGTGAAAACATGAAAACACTTGATCAAATAGTTGTTTTGAGGCATTTACATTTATGAATAGATCGATCATATATATATGAAGTAGATTTACTCGAATTAAGCTGGCTAAAGGTAAGCTGTCAATGCAGCCTGATTCCTCAACGAGACAATGTACATGTTGACACCGTTTGATGAACTGAATTTAGCCTTGACTGGTAATAAAATGCAATGAGGTTATTGCTCCACATGAGTCAGTTTCCGTTGTGTGTATGTAGATAGATATACCATCATTAGCTTATCTTAGTTTTCTGCAAGCGGGTGAATTTCAAGCGAGTTTTACATGACAATATTTTGTCTTGACAAAAATGTTAATAGAGCTCTCAAAAGTTCACGATACTTGTAGTGCGTGCAAACACAATTTTGAAAGCATCATAGAGTGATACTTTGTAGCATATTTCAGAGGGATCTTTCCAGTTATGGATTTCACTCTTCAGGAAGGAAAATCTGTAAAAAAATGAACAAGAAAAGTAAGTAATAGAAAATAATCATTGGAAATCTTAGATCAACTTGATATAGAAAATACAGAAAGTCGATTTAAGGATAGCTTTTTATGTAACATTTGAAAATAAACTTTAGTGTATAGATAGTTTAGAAATGGATTTTATGGGACATGTTTACGATTCATAAATTGTAGAGAATATATATATATATATATATATATATATATATATATATATATATATGTGTGTGTGTGTGTGTGTGTGTGTGTGTGTGTGTGTGTGAGAGAGAGAGAGAGAGAGAGAGAGAGAGAGAGAGAGAGAGAGAGAGAGAGATTGGAGCACTTGAGATATATATATATATATATATATATATATATATATATATATATATATATATGTGTGTGTGTGTGTGTGTGTGTGTGTGTGTGTGCGCACACACAGGAGGAAATTCGTAAACCAAAATGGCGTAAACTGAAACAAATTTTCCCATAAGAAACAAAGGAAAATCACTTGATGTGTTCTACACAGAAAATACACATATACAGTCGTTATTATTAAAGATTTGTAATATTTATGAACAGCGAATTGGATGTTTCACCTCTTAATATAGACAAATAAATGAAACTTAATAATTCACAATAAAAGACAATAGAAATGGTGACAAATTAACATGTGCTCTACCTTTGAGGAGTGTTGCGGCTGCCATACGGAGGAGGAGGAGCAGGAGGAGGAGGAGGAGAAGGAGGAGGAGCAGGAGGTGGTGGTTGGTTATTACTCAGAGAAAGAATCCTTCTCTGTGAGATCTTTGGATAAAATATCATACGTTCTATTGAACGACGTTCACTATCACTAAGTGAAACACTTATACGTTTTTTGGACACATCTTTTTTTACACTCTTACGGTCAACTTTTACTTGAAATACATCTAGAGAAGACTGTTTTTTAATTTTCTTTAAAATCGTATGAAAATGCTACATCGCATTTTCCTTATATAGATTCACTGCTTTAACACATTTTCTACATTTCTCCTATTTCTCTCGCAGCGAGAAGTTTATCACTGTCCCTCCTCCTCAGATGTCCTCCACTACCTCTTGTCACTGCTCCTAATGCAACTCCAACAGCTCTTTGGTCGACAGCTGCTCGCCATACATGTTCAGAAGATTGCTGATGTCGTCCCTGTCTACTCTCAACCCAAGTGTCTTGCCCTAAGACACAATATCATCATCAACTGCCTCTTCCTGCTTGGGTTTGACCCCATAAAATCATGCCGTATTGAAGGTCTCTTGGTGACTCATTCTAAGGATTTATCAATGGTTTTGAGGGAGCTGACATTGCTCTTTCCAAAACCCTCGAAGGATGTGCTTGGTCCTCCGGTGACCTCTAAACATAGCTGGAACATTGCGTGCTTGTACAGATTTTGAAATTCAAGATCACCTGCCAATTCATGGGTTGAAGAATTTGAGTGGTGTTCATTTTAAAGGTTTAAAAGCTGCTCATGAATGGCAGAGGCAAGGAACAGTGACATTGCCCTACCTAGCAGGACAATACCCAAGAGACTGACCATATATACTTATGATCAGTACCCAAGCCCCCTTTTCTCCTAAGCTAGGACCAGGGAGAGCCAGGCAGTGGCTGTTGATGACTCAGCAGGTAGACCTATAGGCTCTCCCATTCCTCCCGTACATAGCTCACAAGAATGGTGAAGTTGCAGATACTAAAGAAACTATTGCGTTTGAGTGGGACTCGAACCCCAGTCCGGCAGACACAAGGCATTGATGTTTGCAATATGCCACCACAACTTGATCTTGATGAACTTGAATTTCTCCATCGGGTCATTTTCAATGGCTAGAGAGAGGGATGAAGCATTGTCCATAAGCTTTAAGCCTTGTAATGGGAGGTTCTTGTCCATGAGGTACTATTTGACTTCGAAACCAAAACCCTCAGTGACCCATTCAACAAATTTAATACTTGTCATCCAAGCCTCGTTGTTTGACTTACTCTCAGTTACTTCTTCTGGACCTTGCACTCCTCATATGCTCGTGATTTATCCGAGTGATGCACCAGGAGAGATTTGACTTTTCAAATCCCGCTGGTATTAGCACAGAACAGAAGGATTTCATGAGCTTGTGCATGAAAATTCCTCTTCTGCAGTAATAAATGTGTGTGCGTGTGTGGGGGCATCCTCAAAAAAAAAAAAAAAAAAAAAAAAAAAAAAAAAGACTGGTTTCACCGCAGTAGAATACTTGCCAAGTCGTGTTTTAAATTCTGAAATTTATTTCTCTGCTACCCTCACATCGGAGCTAATAGACACGTGGCATTGTTTCGTCCATGTCAGGAATCCTTTTGCAGCATTTTTTATTTCTTCTATCGTGGATGTTGTGCAATTCGCATATCTTTATCATGCTTCTTGACAATTTTTCAACTCGAAATCATCTTGGCGGCCATTTTCCCGATTACTATTATTATTATTATTATTAAGATTAATATTTCCTATATAATCGATGAAAAATTTTAACAAAACAAGAGGAAGAGAAATTAGATAGAATAGTGTGCCCGAGTGTACCCTGAAGCAAGAGAACTCTAACCCAAGACAGTGCAAAACCATGGTACTGAGGCTATGGCACTACCCAAGACTAGAGAACAATGATTTGATTTTGGAGTGTCCTTCTCTTAGAAGAACTGCTTATCATAGCTAAAGAGTCTCTTCTACCCTTACCAAAAATAAAGTAGCCACTTAACAATTACAGAGCAATAATTAACCCCTCGGTGAAGAAGAATTTTTTGGTAATCCCAGTGGTGTCAGGTGTATGAGGACAGAGGAGAATATGTAAAGAATAGGCCAGACTATTCAGTGTATGTGTAGGTAAAGGGAAAGTGAACCGTAACCTAAGAGAAAGATCCAATAAAAGGACCATCTAAATCTCTAGCGGTAGTATCTCAACGGGTGGCTGGTGCTCTAGTATACTGTTTTGTACTGTTAATCTGAGGTGAACAGTAGGGATCACAATTATATTAAAGAACATGCGGTCACAATGAAAGGAAATACTGGTATAGCTACTGGGGAGCTGTGAACGAGTTTAAGGTCTGAACAGGGACGTAAAATTCGTGTGAATAATGGGTGGGTAGTGTATGGGTGCTGTGCGACTGTTTTCTGCACAGCCTGTGCTAGTTTCGTTAGAATTTTCCTCACAGAAATGCAAATACTGACAACAAATTTTCAGGACAAAACAATGGACATATACCAAAATAAGCGTATTCCAAGTTACTTGTACATCAAGGTATTACCATGTCTATGTAAATATACATATTTATATTCAGTTTATATACTGTATATATATATATATATATATATATATATATATATATATATATATTTATATATATTTATATATATATGTGTGTGTGTGTGTGTGTGTTTGGAGCACTTATGTATTATTGTGTGTAATGAGAATTGAGAAACATCAATCAAGTAACTTTCCCGCAATGAAAATGTGTTACATTTATAACTTAGCTCTCTAATTCTTGTGTAATATGAATGTTTTGAGTGTAAACATTTTCTTAAAAGGAAGAGGGAAATGCATTCTGAAAATTTTCTACATTTTAGTCTCGGGAAAGTGAACAATTAAGAAGTCACCGAATTTTACGCTCAGTTTTATGTGATGGTGGGTCGTTTCGTTGGCCATGGATTTTGTGGTGCCAATTTGGAACAAAAGATCAATTGATTAACTTTTTATCGTTGATGATCTTGTTGGAGTAAAAAATTTCCCTAAATTGCAGAAGTTAATTTCTTTTAGATTTATTAGTTTTTCTATTTGTGTGTTTATTGCTGTTTATCTATTGGTGTAACGTTCGAGTTTTGTTTACAGTATACATAAAATTTCCCCTAAAATATGGTAGGCATCAGCTATACATTGTTCATGAAGTGCGGGAAAGAGTGCAAGAAGGTAAAAAATACTGATGTGTTTACTCCAAGTCGAGAACCATGCCATGGCCATCTGCAAATCATAATTAAAAAATGTGCAACAGGTTAAGAATCGGCGGAAGCAATGTTTATTGTCTTTGGGATATCAAGCATGTATTATTAATTGAGACCCTATTTAGAACGTTTTATTGCTGTGATATGCAACTCGTGTCTTACCTCTCCTGCAATAATAATTATTTAAGAACTCTTTAGCAAAGAACCCTCTAGGGACAAGTACGGGAAGTGGAACAAAAGAATATTCATTGTGACGTGATACGCCTGAGAAGTAAGAAAGGAGAAAATTAACGAAGTGAAAAAGAATGAATAAAACTAAGAGGGACTATAACAAGGCTATTGTGGTAATTTAAGCAAAAAATAAAATTTATTGGAGGCATTTGACGACTAGGTATCCAATTCTCTGCTCATGGCAAGGCCTAATGGTTTTCAGCGGATCTTCGAGCCATCCCTCTTCGCATGGAATTCGAACAGCACCCTGGCCACCATATTATTTATTTTTAGTTGATTTTATCGGTTTTATTTTTTATTTAATGCTTTTGTAGTCAGACCATTGCTATCATATTATCTTTTGCCCTATTCCATAAAACTTTGTTTGTCTTCAGAATTTAAGAGCATCCAAATTTGGATAGATATTCCTAAAGTATGATACCGAGATCAATTCTTAGATTACGAATAACCTAACTTGTCGAATCCTGTTTTACATCAATTTATTTTACCAGAAGTCAAGAAGAAAATTTATAGGACTAGAGAACAGGAGTATCAAATAAATTGTCATAAGTAAGTTGGAATATAAAAAAAGACTGTAGAAAAGTAGGAACGCACTATGAAGATATGAACATTGTGGTAAAGGAGCTAAGCCGAATACGAGAAATAATAGCAGAAAATTTTAGCTTATTTGACATCCTGCAGAGTAGAAAAGTCTTTTATTCACATAGGATGCATTCAGATTGGCTTGTCCGTTTACTTTTACAGTTAAGTGGCTACCTTTATGGTAGTAAAACTTTTTTTTTATGTGAATAGCTAACCATTCTTTTAACTGGCTGCTCTTGCTAACTCAAGTTGGTGAGAAAATTCACCTCACCTTATCTCACTAGAGTTCATATTGTACTGCTTATTTGCTTTCATTTATTGCATGTTTAGTTGGGAATGAAGGCTTGATGTTACGACAATAGAGGGTGAAAATGTTAAAATCAAGGGAAAAAAGGAGGTAAGATTTTGAAAGGAAAATGAATGATTATTTATAGATAGGAAAATGGTCACCAAATGACATAAAATTGAGGGTGGGTTGAGGCCAGAAAAACAGTCAATCAGAGAATGGTCTCTCATAGGAATCTGTAGCGATAAGTTGCTTGGAGCTTGTAGAGGTGTCGCAGCAGAGAGAGAATGAGAAGGGAGATAAGTGAACAAACAAAGGAAAACTACGATAAGAGAGACCCGGGTAGATAATTTATATAGTGATTTCCAGAAGACCTTAATTAGGTGATGTTGAGCTTGTAACAGTAAGCACATCACATCTTAAGTGGCAATGGATAAACTATCTTTGCTCCTTCTATCAGGTATTTACCCAGAAATAAAGTGAAACAGGCACTGTAGTATGCCTTTTATTCCTTACAACATAATGGAAACAGGCGCTTTAGTGGGAAGCGCTTTTGAAACAAATTTGCGCTCCGGTGTTATTGGCATCAGGTAAATTGCTCGGTGTCGCCGTCAAATTCCACATTAATCAGTAGCTCTTGCAGCTGCTTTTTTATTTTCCCTTTTGGTCGACATAAAATTCAAAGACTTAGCTAATAATAGGGTACACACATAATTCAATGAAAGCGAGTAAGGCAGTAGGAAGAAACATTTCGTAAGAATGTAACGAGATTATTTCAGTGTGTAGGTTACTGCAGACCAACTTGTTAATATACTGTATAGCCTTCGCTTCTAGTTACCAACTTTCTCGACTGCTCTGTCGCGATTTCATGTTTTTCTTCTTCCTTCTTATTTTTCATTAATGATGTTCTTGGGAGGAAAGAAGTTTCACTAGAATAGAGGAGGAATAAAAAAAAATTTAATTGGAAGAGAGAGAATGCCATGAGAGTGTTTTGTTGAGTCATATAATCAACGAGATGCGAAAGTGCAAAGGAGAAAGTTTCGTTTGCCAATTCCGATGGCCTTCGTTGCACATTCAAAATAAATGGTGGCTTTGTTGTTGTCCGTCTCAGAATCACGATCTTAGGTCCCAGTAAATATTTACATGGAAATACTACGTTGTTATATTAGCCAATAACCAACCAGATGACAAAAAATCCTGTGTAACATACACAGAGAACTATCTGAATGATCGTGCCATTGATAAGGAATTTTTTGTCCAAACATTTAGCTGATAGTCAACTCCTGAAGACCAGACAGGAGAACTATATTAAAAAAAATGACAGCATAAAATCATTTATAACATTTCCTCGGGATTGAGTGATCACAAAAAAAAAAAAAAAAAAAAAAAAAAAATCCATCTTTTTTGTGCAGTTGAAAAGGAAAGAAACAAACAAACAGGGTGTTTTTTCTCAAAAGTAAATTTAAAATAAAGAATAACACCTATTTTAAATGAGTTATATACAGTTATTACATGACCCACTTACAATCTTACTTTGGATTTTGTTACGGTTCAAGTTTATCCCTTATGGTTTCCTCCATGTACTAATTTTAGTTAGATCTATGTTAAGGTTTTCAGCAACCACAGGTCTACGTTCAAGAAATGGCATTGATGTATAGAGAGTAACATCATATGCATATGCAACGAGCTTGGTTTCTGGGCTTAACCACATAATTACGCGTATATAGTATGAATTGTAATGGGCTGAAAGCTAATGCCTTACTGTTGCTGGGATTGTTGCGTTATCCTTTTAGTACATAATCATCTTTTTATAATGAATTCCTTAATACTGATTTATATTTTCCACATTTCGTAAAGATGGCCATGAAAAGCATTGATAAGAAAGGGTCTGAAATGATTTGGGTATTATTGATATAATATCCAAACTGGCTATATTGCAGTATTTGAATGATTTAATGAATATATGGTGTGTGCATATCTGAAAGAAAAGCTCATATGTTTGAACGTACTGTGTTTTAAGGATCTAGACTCAGAAGGTAGTCATATGTATTTTATTTTTATTAAAAGACAAGCGTGTCTGATGTCAGTTTCACTTGATGAGAAAATTAAAAAAAAAATACTGGAAGGAAGTTCCAGGCTGGGTGCATCGGAAATTAAAGCAACAGTAACATATATTGTCCTCGCAGTGATAAATGCGTCACTTTAAGGATTGCAAAAGTCTGCCAACCTTTTTAATTAATATACAGACTTTTATACTCTGGTTCTGGGATGGTGATTGATGAGTTGTTGAAAAATGAATCTTTTACCAAAGAAATTAATCAAATGAAAATGATAGCTGATAGTATGAATGAAGTATTTAATATTCATATTAACATAGCCTATATAAAAGTATAACATCAAAGGAATTGATATCGGAAAAATTGGTGAATTGCTGCAGGAGTCCAATGTCAAGACTTGCTATAGTTTGGTGAGAGGAAATTTTCAGTGATTGCCTTCATGATATAGTTCTGAATTAAAAAGTGTAAGGATGAAAAGGGATTTTGCAAGGAAGACAACGATTGCCGTGTAATTAGTACGGTTGAGGTAATAATAAAGTATTTATATGATTTTTTATCAACATACAATTACTTTACAAAGGAATAATGTCAGTTTCTATATAATTATTACCCCATCAATTCATCCTTGAACTGAAAAAGAATTTCTCTTTAAAATGCCAACGGAAATTTTAGAAAAAGGTAACGAAATCTCTTGGTTTCTTTACTGTTTGGGGTACGAGTAAAAATTAAAAGAGTAAATCCTCGTTAATCACTACCCATGAATCACATTGAAGGGAAGTGAAACCTTACGAATGTGAGTACCCATCTGACCCTAGTTAATACGAAAGTCGTTTAAGAGAACTGTCTGACATAAACAAAACATTATTTGATAAATTAACGCTGGAGAGGGTGTGTGCATATCCGAAAGAAGAACTCTTATGTTTGAACATACGATGTTTTAAGGATATACAGTAGAGTCCGTAGGTAGTCATGTAAAGAAAAATAGAAAAAGTAGAAAAACATCTTTTATTTTGGAGATTTTAAAGTTGACCGTTCCAAAGAAAGAAGAACCCGAACGAAGAAGGAATTTCTCCTCTAAGTCTAAAACCATGAACAAACAAAAGAAAGGCCTTATGATGAATCTATTTATACAAGGATTCCTACTACTATGCAGCAGTATGCGTGTGTGTATTTTGTTTGAACTTTACGATTTCATTTAATATTGAACATTTATCTAAAGAGCTTAATCGTTTTTAATTAATATTGAACTTTCTTTTTGTAGATAACCTCAAGACTCAAAAATTTAGTTAACCTCATCCATTTTGAAAGAACGTAGCGTTTCTTGGATTGATATTCAATATTATTGAATAACTCGTCTATTTTCTTCCTTGTTTATTGATCAGTCTTTTACTCTGCTAAGTGCTCAGCTTTTCAAGAGAGTTCTCTTATTGGCAAAACTTGTTGCTCTCAGACCGACCCGACAGACGTTTAAAAGCATATCAGAGCAGTTGTTTTTGCGTTTGTGTGTTCGTATGTAAAATAACTAAATGTAACTGCATCGATTGGAGGGTCACTTGCTTTGAAATATCTCCAGGGCGTGATTAAAGTTAGGCTTCAGTGCAGGAGTGTGATTAGATTCCGTCTAGTGTTACGGGGAAAACATTCCACCCTGAAACTTTCCACGACTCTTTAAACCCTAGTATCATAAAGTACCGAGATATATCTACGAAAATATTTTATTCCGTAGTCTTTGCCTTTCATTGTTAGCTCATTTTCCCTTGTAAGATATTTCACGTATTCTTATTTTCCAACATTCTTTAACCACAACATTCTGCTTTGTATTTGTAATCTTTATTAGCTACCAGAGTCTGTAGATTAGTTTTGTATCATTCACATAAAAATCCACTTATATCAGTTATAGATTTAACTTATGCATTTCAACTTTAAAACGAAAATAGACTTCGCTCAGTTGCTTTTAGAAGGTTATGTTTGTACGTCAATTCAGTAAAATAAAAACCTCAAATGATGAATATAATGGGTTATATCACATTATAGAGCGTTAAAACCAATTCTCAGACCCAATTACGGGCAGGAAATAGCAAGAGAAACGGAGCGCAGACAAACAAATAAAGAACTCTGGGCGAGAAAGGAATGGTCTTCCTGCCCGTTCTATCAGCATCGATTTTCCCGCACTTGCACTTGGCCGAGGGGAAAGATCCCTGGGTCCGCTTCTTAAGAACTCGGCCTACCTTACCTTTCCTACGGGTTCTTGAACTCTGGAAGTTATTTTCTTTTTGCTGGGTGTGTTTGAATGTTAAATATATATTTGCATTTGGTGCATTTCATAGTAAAGTATGTCGCGTGTACGAGTTTGTATTTATGTGCTTGTCTAAGAACATTTTTTACTTACTCTTCCCTGCTGTTTTTTTTTTTTTTTTTTTTTTTTTTTTTTTTTTTTTTTTTAAGGTTATTGCTGTTATGAATGCACATGGAAAGTAAAATGTTTCATGCAATTTGTTTTTTACATTGGATTGTAACATATTTTTAATTTTTTATTTATGAATAAGTAAAAAGAAAATATACACTTCTTTTTCAATTTCAATGCTTGAAAGTCGTGATCCAGCTGCTCATTAGTTTGATCATAAAGGAAACTATCCATTTCTTTGAATTTCTAGATTAATGTATGTGGAACTTGATGACATACTAAATAAAGCAAATGGAATTTTTCGCTTTGAAAGTCTACCTATTATACAGTATTTTCTTTTCCATTGCCTGTACAATTGGACAAAGAAATCCCTGGTACTCATCACTCTGAAGAAATCCACCTAGCCACACCCTTACTGCACGACGAGTTTCTGTGTTTAGCCCCACCCACCACCTCTGCCATCTCTTTCTACACTATCTGTTTGATCACTTACCATAAAGTAAGGGTGTGACAGGGTGCACTTCTTCGGAGCAAGGTGTGCCAGGACCTCCTGTATCTAACTGTACATTCATATTCGGATGTCTTTCTATTCTTCTATATAGGTCTTGGGTTCAATCCAAGGAGAGGATGACTTGGGCTCACCTCCTGAAAACTTAATGTCTGAATTGTCTTAAGCAATGGATTAGGCACTCGGAAGTCAGACTTCGTGGTCTTTAATGAAGGACGATTGATGTTTTAGAAAGGGAGAGGGAATTAACCGAGGATGACGAACAAGGCTCAGTCAAATTGTACACTATAATTAGATTGGAGGGTATCATCCAGCCGTGGTGAAACTTCATCAAATATCTCTCTCTCTCTCTCTCTCTCTCTCTCTCTCTCTCTCTCTCTCTCTCTCTCTCTCTCTGGGCTAAATAACCCTAAGCTATTTAGATCTCTATCTCTATAGCTGTCTGTAACATACATCAGACAGACAGACAACAGATAGGCAGACTTATACTGGATTAAATCTATTTTAGGAACTGAGTATTTTCTTGTGAGAGCCACTCTCTTTTTGTCTGTTGGCTTCCTCCTTTCTATATTTACCCTTAAGATTACCGGAAGTGAAAGAGATGAAACTTGAAGAGTATATTGTTAAAGCAAACAGAAGCGCTTGGAGGAAATGTTTTCCCACTTTCCTAGTTATAGGTTGCTCCACCGTTGAAGGATTCTTTTTCATGCATGATATCTTGAAGTGCCTTGCCTTCTCAATTTTAAGGATCAATACTTCACAGTAGCCCCTATTCTAGAATATGTATTTCAGCTGTGAACAGATTATGAAATGATCTTAATCTAGCGGTTGTAATTGTTGGAACTTCAGAATTTCAAACTTGTTGCAAATACTTTTCCTTTGAACAGGTTGCCAATAAGTCTCTTTTCATAGTTTATCTATGAGACATCTATTCTATTGTAGTTACTGGTCTTGTGATATATATCCTTTATTTATTATTTCTCATATACAGTATATTTTATTCGTTATTTCCTTATACATTTGCTCTCCGCACCTGCACTATACAGCTTTCGCTGTTGGAGACCTTGGGCTTGTAGTATCCTGCATTTCTAACTAGGGTTGTATCTTGACTATTTATTATAATAATTGTAATAATAAGATTGATTATAACAATAAGCGTTGCTAATTGTAATATATGAAGAAAACACTATAAGTTGGTAGGTCCTCCTATAAGTGTACATGCTTTAGGGGAGTAGGTATTTGGATTCAAATCCTTTTGAATATAAATATCGTCAGCTATCTTAGAGGGCTCTAGAAGAATTGGGATTGGCGTTTGATTGTGGTATTTAGTTCTTAAACAACAATTTGCAAGAAAGTATCACAATGAGTGCATAAAAGACAAACAAACGTGATATTACAATTTTACATGATAAACTGTTTTAGTGTAAACGCAAATACAAATATGAATTGCGTCACAAACTTAGACCTTTCACATCCAAACGCTTGATATCAAATATTTGATTAAATTCATGCACACAATTTTGTACCTTTTGTGATTATATTTTTTGAAATGCATAGCTGTGATATATCCATTAATTTTATTGTGAATGTAATAGAGCAATTGACAAATGTTTGCTGCCCAATTGCAAGAGCCTTAGGAGGGGGGGGGGTTGGCTTTAGTTTTGTCAATTGTTTTCCTACATGATTTAAAGGTGCATAGTATTGTTTTTTTTTTTATGCTGTAGCGTTTTTCAAAAAATTTTCTGTAATGTGATCTTTTATTTTTCTTTCACTCGATTAGCTGATAACATATATATATATATATAATATATATATATATATATATATATATATATATATATATATACACATATATATACATATATATATATATATATATAGAGAGAGAGAGAGAGAGAGAGAGAGAGAGAGAGAGAGAGAGAGAGAGAGAGAGAGAGAGAGAGAGATTGTTTGTGTGTGTATGAGGCCCTTTGCGTCAATAGGCGTAAGGGGAGATGATGTCAGAAACCAGGAAGAACATTCTTCTCTTGAAGTTCATATGCATTATGCTCACAGTTGAAAGATTTGTTTAAATATACACAATATAATTGTATAGGAGTCTTAACTGTATTGTTATTTTATAAAAGAAACATACAAGTATCACAATCTCTGGTTGTTTAGCTTTACGGGAAAATCAATACTCCTCCTTTGTTTAGTGGTGCTTATGTTGTAGTGGTCGTGAATCCCAATCCACGTAAATCAAAGTTTAGGGATGACAATTTCCATGTATAATGGTCCTTTTAGTAGGTAGTTTGAAGGCCTTCCCATCTTCCATATGGCCTTTTTACTCCTTTGACGTGTTCACCGACATCCAGTGTGTGACCAGGTTCCTTTGTAACGTTTTATTTTAAAGTTATTATTCTTTTTCTTTTTCTTTCGTAATTTAATTTTTTTGCTATTTATTCTTTACCTTTCGCTTTATTATTCTTGCTGCTATTAAATCTTTGCCTTTTCACGTAGGTTATTTTTAATACAAAAATTTTGTCTTACAAAGTCGATTTTTTTTTCTTCTAGTATTCCTCTCTCAACTATCTACCTCATTCAATTATTGGTCAGCCTAATGACTTTCTTGGTTTGCATTCTTAACGTTTTCGTTATTCTGTGTCTAACTTCTGGCTTTTTTTTTTTTTAAATTCTCCCATTCAATTTTTCTTCCTTTATTCATTGTTTGTTTTTAAACGAATCTTTTCAATACTGCTTTCTTGTGCTGGTTTGTATTATTTTTGTTCTCCATCCTTTCAATTTATCCGCCATCTGTTCTATGTTTAATTAGTTCCAGTCTATATTAACCTAATAACAAATTCATTATTTACCACTTAATAACTGTATCACCTCTAACCTTATCCTTTTTGTCCTAACTCAATTTCTTGAACTTGTTCTCTGTTTCATTCTTTGTTCTCTTCTCTACGTGCCGAATGGTTACAACATTTCGTTCAGTATTTGTTGTGTTTTCTTCCTTTTATTGAAAATTGCTGCTCTTCATCTGTTTCATTCGACTTTAGATTTATTCCTATTTATTGTTATTTCCAATCGATGCTTTCTCCTATCTATTCTATTGATATTTGATGCTCTCGTTACACCTCTTCCAACCCCAACCCCATTTTATTGTTTGCATTCCTCTCCTTCTCCTTTGCTCCTTTGTACTCAAGTGTCACACACTACCGTATTTGTGTCCAGCAGTCGTTCATCCACCTTCTCCTTTGTCTTTTTCTCGTCTCTACTTTTCTCTTGCCTGTTTCCTTTCTTTTTTAGCCTCGTATCAGGCGCTGTCACCAGTTGCCATTCATCATTATTTGAAGCTTCACATCATTCCATATTTAACAATTTCACATCTGGTTCCATCTGTTTACTCGGGAATTTTATGTTTTATTACTTTTATCGTATGTATTTCCTTCAATTTTTTATTGCCACTTAATTATCATGTGTTGTGCACCTCCTATTCCTGTTGCTCTTTTTTCTTACTTTTGTCATCCTTTTCCTGAAACTACTAATCTTTTATTACCTGCCATTTATTTTCATCAACTCTGTCGCCATACAATCTTTGAATATCTTCTTTGTCTTCGCAACATGCATCAATCCAATTTTCTTCTGCTCTGTTATTTTCTAATGGGTTTCATTCAGATTTTGCCATTTAGTCTATCATATTTAGTTTTTAGTTTTTAGTTTTATTTTATTTATTTATTTTTTTTTTTTTTTGGTCAGCATCATTCCTTAACCTGTTTCCTTCCATCCACTTCTACCTCCTTCAGACATCCACTCATTCTTTGTTCTGACTGATCACGACCTTAAAATGATTTCAGGCAAGTCGCATTTCCATTAGAGCGTGACCTCAATATCCACCATTACTTGCGAAACTTCAAAGATTCAGAAAACTTCATAATATAAACATAGTTGCTTTTGCTCTAATGATAAACCTTCATGAATTAAAAAAATAGTCTCCGTGGATTTTAATATTTTCCCTTGTATCTTAGGAATTCCATTGTTTTTTTTTTTTTTTTTTTTTTTTTTTAATATACACTCATATGAAGTACAGTCGGACACTGGAATTCCTGGTACATCTCGCTCTGAAGAAGTACACCCAGCCCCTCCACTCTAGCATGGTGAGATCCTGTCAGCACCCACCCCCCCCCCCCTTCTAGCATGGTGAGATCCTGTCAACAAACCCCCCCCCCCCACCACCACCACCACCACCACCACCACCACCACCACCACCTATCCGTGAGGTATGCCAGGGACTCTTGTGTTCAACTGCATATCTGCTATTAGAGTATATTTTGGACTTGTTATTTTTGTTTTGTTTATTTAGCGCTCTATGTCTTTAGTTTTAAAACACAAATTATTCCTACTTTCTTATTCGCTTGATATGTCAGTTAATTATTGAGCATCTGGACATTATAATGACATATGCTTTGTTACTGAAAATATTTTGCACCGACTTTGTTGCTTTAAAAACGTCGGGGTTGTCTATACCATTATAGCTATAACGGACTCTAGCAAGTCACTATATGTTTCCAAATTACAGGAAGTCATTCTAGAGAAGTAAAATACAGTATTCTGAAGTACAGTTTCACTCGTGTTGTACTGTATGACCTCTGACAGGGAGGTAGACTTTATTTACCTTGCCTTTTCTATTGATGTCAATAGTGAACATTTAGTAATTTTCATTAAAAGAGGGTTCCTGTAAAGAAAGAAAGGCTTTACAATGGTAGCTGCTTCATAATTGTTAAATCATGAATGAGACTACTTGTGCGTAAAACTTTCAGACTATTAGCAACTATATTCATTTACAAAGAAGACACGTTAATATCCTGTCGGCTGCATCGTGCTCCTTTCGCTTCCTGAAAATTAAGGCCTATCCATAATGAAACCTATTTAAATCTACCTATCCTTCATCCAAACTGTTACAACTTATACTCTAATTTCCACAAACCTATTGTCCACCATTTCTTTCACATAACTATCCTATCTCAAAATATTCTGATCCTTTCTGTTTCCTAAACTAACCTTTTTACTACACTTTCTACTAATCTCCACATTATTATTATTATTATTATTATTATTATTATTGTTATTAATTGCTAAGGTACAACCCTAATTGGAAAAGCAGAATGCTATAAGCCCAGGGGCTCCAACAGGGAAAATAGCCCAGTAAGGAAAGGAAACAAGGAAAAAATAAATATTCTAGAAAACAATAAAATAAATATCTCCTATATAAACTATGAAAAACTAACAAAAGAAGAGGAAGAGAAATGAGATAGAACAGTGTGCCCTAGTGTACTCTCAAGCAAGAGAACTCTAACCCAAGATAGTGGAACACCATGGTACAGAGGCTATGGCACTACCCAAGACCGGAGAACACTGGTTTGATTTTGGGGTGTCCTTCTCTTAGAAGAGCTGCTTACCATAGCTAAAGAGTCTCTTCTACCCTCACCTAGAAAGTGGCCACTGAATAATTACATTGCAGTAGTTAACCCCTTGGGTGAAGAAGAATTGTTTGGTATCTGTGTTATCAGGTGTATGATGACAGATGAGAATCTGTATAAATAATATGCCAGACTATTCGGTGTATGTGTAGGCAAAGGGAGAATAAACCGTAACCTGAGAGAAGGATCCAAGGTAGTACTGTCTGGCCAGTCAAAGAACCCCATAACTCTTTAGCGGTAGTATCTCACGGGTGGCTGGTGCCCTAACCAACCTACTACCTTAAAAGGTTCAACTTCTCCTTTTGCCATGTATACTATGCATTGAATAAAAAGAATGTATGGCACAGAATATAAGTTGTTGAGCGGTACTTAAAGGTTTGCATTGGAAGAAAATCATGTAATAGACTCTATTATATTCTATTAAATAGAGTATTTAAGCAGTACAATGACCTGTTTAGGGGTGAATGTGAGTCTGAGAAAATGATGCATTATTTCTCAATGGTTGCTCAACATTTTTATAGGAGTGATATATGACGTCAGAGAAATAAAAAGATGTAAATGAGAAGCTGCAGGATAAGGAAATTGGTCATAAAGAGATTGGAGAATGTTTAATGTTTGCAGATGATACTGTGTTTATGATTGAGGGCAGTGAAAATAAACGGGGAAAAGGTTGAAAGTGGTAACAAATAAGAAAAAGTTGAGAGATAGTGAACAATTAGAGTAAATTGAAACCAGGAAGATAATGAATTTCAATGTGAATGCTGAATTCATATACGTGTTATTGATAGATATGATGGAATGGTAAGATGAGAGAGGAGGTGAATCACCCAATATGTGAAGAAAGAAAGGTAGCAGGATGTTGACAAAAGATTAGTAAGGTTCTGTTATTGTTTGTAGGGTTGAGAGACGGAACATAAGGGATTTCTTAGCAAATTCTCCTTGATGATAGTGAAGTGTAGGTCTTGAATGAAAAGTTAAAAAAAAAAAGGTTGAAGCTGATGAAATTGATGTTTCTATTGGGATATATCTTGTGTTAGAGGAATTGATAGTTACAATAGATGATGGGAAGAATCGGAGTATTTTGAGGTGATTCGTTTATGCAGAAGGATTTGACGACAAATGGTTAGTTGAAGATTTTGTTGTTTTTGTTTAAAGCAATAGGAATTAGAATTAGAGGAAGGCCTAATTATTGTTGGATACATGGTGTAAAATGCATATCTTAAAGGAAGAGCTATCAACTACGAGAATGTGAAACGTGAGGATGAATGGCGTTCTGTGTGCTATGGGTTCGCATGAAACTGATGAACCTTTTTTGTAAGTATATAAAGCTACGAATATTGCGGAAGCTTCACTACGCAGGTGGTTCATTTAAGGTTGAGTAGTACAAAGATTGTTGAATTGCTTTCTTGCTTGGAGCCACGCGTATTAATGGAAACGACTGAATTTTGTTTATCATTATCAGCCGTAACTACGCTGTACGACAAAGGCTTCAAACATGTCCTTCCACACGCGTCTGTTTATGGCCTTTCTATATATATATATATATATATATATATATATATATATATATATATATACTGTATATATATATATATATATATATATAATGTGTGTGTGTGCTTTCGTGTGTCTATGTGTGTCAAATGAGCTTATGTGAAGGCATCGTCTGTTTCTTCTTAGCGTTAACCAATCTAAATATTTATCTGAACCAACGTTGCTTAACCGAATGTTGAGCAACCGAATGTTGTATTTCTTCTAGCATGTATGTTTTTATTAATGTACGGTTATTTGTATAAAGTATGTGACTTTCATACTTTGAAAAACTGTGCCACAAATAGTTCCAACTATTTTTGAACAGGTACTTTTAAGTCTCCTTTCGATTTGTTATTTCCAAACAATATTTGTTGTTGAAATATATATATATATATATATATATATATATATATATATATATGTGTGTGTGTGTGTGTGTGTGTGTGTGTGTGTGTGTGTATGTGTGTGTGTGTTTGTGTGTGTGCATGTGTTCGAATTTCACTCCTGTTGTTATCTTTAGTGGAACTTCGCTCATGAATTATTTATGCGAATAGAGACACTTCACACCACTCATGCATTTTAAGCGATGAATGAGTCATGTAGCTCATTTCTATGTAATTGATGTAATAGGTGACAGAAGAACAGACTTAGAACTCATTAATGTTGTAAAGGCCGGAATTGTCCCATTATGCTGATACTCTCTTCAACTGGCTCCTGTAAACGAATTAGGATAACGAACTCTTAGGAGTTTCTGGGAAGGAAGATTGTCGGGCACCTTGAAATTTGGCTGCTGAATTTTCTTGATGTTCGTTTTACATATGTTTTAGTCTATTTATATCCACTTTTAATTGCAACCTTAGGGATTACAGCTAGTATTTATGTTGATTTAGGTTAAACCTGTTTTATATGATTTCTTCGTTGAATTTATATAAATAGTTATTCTCTGATGGAACTCATTTTTATAAAAAGCTATCAGCCCTTTATCTCAAATTACTGTAATGTGAACATATTTATTAGCATTTTATTTTGAACTATTTTTATCAACTCTAGCTCATCTATTACCTGAGTAAAACAATATGCAGTTTAAAGTTCATAAATTAAATTGTCATAAATCTTGGAAAATTCACCCTGGAAAATAATATCTGACTGACGCATGCAAAACGCAAAATGAGAAATTGATTATTCAATGAACATAATGAAGTAATTTACTTGAAGAGCTATCTCCATTTGGTGTCGTTCGTTAACGTCAACTTATTTGTTCATGCATTTTGAGAGAAAATACACGTTATTGAATTTCTGAGACTTCGTTTATGTATTTTCATGATTATGATTTTTCGTTGTAGACTTACTTAAACTCATAAGTACGAAACATCTTTGATCTTGGAAAGAACGTAGTTTGTTTTAATGTTTGCTCACTCTGAAGCTTAGAGATATTCTAACTATTCTGATAACGTCGTTATGATATATTGATAATTAATATTCAAAATCTTATAAATATTGTCCTTCGGAATGTAGTAACAGATGACTTTCCAAGTATGGAAACTGTCTTAAGAAACGTAACTAATTCGGTTGAAGGTGTCGAGCAGACTTTCGAAATCCATGAGCGAGAGATTTTGACTAGTTTCTCATGAGCCATTTTCAATTCAAGTTTAAAAAAGTATTCCCTTTGCAAGTAGATTTGAAATAGGATTAAATATTATTTCCTATTATTTTACGGGAATAATAACATTAAGTGATAAAAGGTAAACACAGAACTATCGTGTGTTATGTGGAAAGTTTAAACAGTTAATCCATAGGTTAGTTCTGCGACAGCAAGGCACTTGCTGACTCCATTGTAATTTGAGGGCATACATGAAATAATTTAATCTACGAATTTTTTAGTTTATGATTTTGAAAGTGAATTGACATATGAGGATAGCGTTCATTCTCGGACTATTTTACTGTGGTGTTATCAAAGAGAAGAAATGCTTTCACGAAGGAATGTTAAGTTTTACACATGTAGATTAGAGAAGTTTCACAGAGACGTTAAGAACAAAGTTGGAATGGATACCAGATCAAGGAAAGAAGAAAAGAGAGAGAAAGAGGGGAAGAGGGATGATATGCAATCTATTGCGGTTTACGATGTCCATAAATAAAGAAGGGGCCATCTCAAGAAAATAGTTATTCGTTGCGACACTTGGAGATAAGGGTACTGTAATAGACGGATTTGAAGATATTTACATTGTTATTGTTTCAATGAAATATTGCTATGTAGAGCTAAAGATAAATTGAAAATCCAGGAGGAATGTGAGAAAAGAGAAAGGAATATAGGAAATGTATATGGATGGAAAAATAAGCAAATTGAGCAAGAGAATATTAGATATAGAACAAAGTTTAATCTTGTCCCTTGTCGTTTATCGAATCATCATGAGAAAACACAAATATTGAAAAAACGCCAAGTGATAATGAAGAGAATAACGTCCTACATCAAATGGTATAGGAGAAGTTCGGTTATTTTAAAGGATGTCTAATATATCTTGAAAGAAAATGTAGAATCATAAATATTAAAATAGGAGTAAATTCTAAAGTGATATGCCACCAGTATTGATTAGATATCTTAATAGATACGGTAGTTTACCGATTTGAATTTTTCTTCTATGATATCATAGCATCTAACTTCTAATGCTCCAAATAGATGTACAAATAAACATAAAAAAGATGAAGAACACATCACTTAGGTGACCAGTAGATATTGTTCTCATCAAATTGTTACACATCCAGTTCAAGATTTTAGTTTTTCATACTCGACTATTTCTCGTTTTATAGGACATAGTCTCTCTGGCTAGTTTTGCAAGTCTCAAAAGTTCACTGGTATTATAAAACTACTTTATAGAATAATAATTTGTTGCTTATTTTCCTTTGCTAAATAGTAAAGCGAGTTATCCTTAGTTTTGTTTACATCGTCAATCGTCAATCCAACTTTTCCTTCTCGTGTGTTAAAATGGCAAATCAGTGACAAACCCTTATTCAATGAGGATTAGTAACGTGTTTACGTGGAGAATCAGGAGGCTTACCTTTGGAAAATTAAGGGATAAATTATCCCTTAAATAGCTATACTAAGCTAAGAGCTGTTGCTCAAAGTGTTTACGCTTCAACTGAAAAGTAATACAATTTGTAGCTTTAACAGTACCTTCTTTGCTCAAACCAGATGGTTATATTACTCTCTGTCCAAATTAAATGAAAAGGCAACTCTTTTCGCTGATGTTCTTGACAGCAAGCAGAGTAATGATGCTAAGCCTGATGCTAAGCCAATTGGTTTAGGCTATTGGTTCCTTGTAATTAAAATGCTCTTGCTGGACTTGGGTGCTTGATGTAGACCCAAATGGTATTCTTCCATTGTTTGGTATAAAAACAGCTGATTTATTTGCTCCTAATTTGTCTGTTATTTTTTCCCAAACTACCAAGAGTTTTTTTTTTTTTTTTTTTTTTTTTTTTTTTTTTTTTTTTTTTTTAACTTCATCACGTAAATGTGTTTGTGGTAGCTCTAGCCCTGCTGATTAACGCTCAGTTTTCAAAACTTCCATATTATCTAAAAGTTTTGTACGTCTTCTGGCAATACGTCTAAATAGATATACTCAGAGCAATGTATATATTGGTGTGCTACTGTCTTAAGCACACATTTGAGTATGAGTTGTTTTCAGATGTATTTAAATGGATTAACTGAATACATCTTAATAGTTTTTAAGTTTTATTCTATAAAACAACAGAGTTAAACATCTCCATCACTGGAGGAAGCTGTGTTGGTCCAGATGACCAATTCTGGTGAAGTTTAGATATGAACTGAATAAATTATCGATATCACAGATATCGTATGCTTGGTTTAATTTAGCCACGTGACGGAATCGGAAGACACCTGCATCCGGTGACGTCACAAACTTTCACACGAGGAGACAATGTGTTGACGTTAAGAAAGAATGTCAATTTGCCGAGGTTTGCATTATACATCCTGTTTATAATTTGAATGACTACAGCAAATCCCAGGGTTAGCTCTTCCAACCAACATGACATATTACGTCATTTGTTTTAAACATGTAATATTAACTATTCTAATCATTACATTAGCTCGGCCAGCTATCTCAATTTTTTTTACAAAAATTTAACAAGCCGAAACATGGTTATTAGGTGTGACTGGACATACGTATTATTCTTTGTTTAACTTTAGCCATAATCAACTGAGGACGAATGTCCAAATAGGCACAATAAAAAATAATAACAATAATGCATACAAAAAAAATATTACCAAAGCAAAAAGAAAAATGCATGATAAAACCAAGATCATATATATGGTACATTGCTAGCAAATGATTACATGATACCAAAAAACAAAATAAATTCTGACTTACATATGATTCGGTAACTTGATAAAGAATAATTGTTACCTTTGTCAGAAACAAGATACTCAATTTTTAGTGCACAAACACGAATTCCTGGTACGTACACGTACCACGGTTTCGTACATATATTATAGGTAGTAGGTTGGCCAGGGCACCAGCCACCCGTTGAGATACTACCGCTAGAGAGTTATGGGGTCTTTTGACTGGCCAGATAGTACTACATTGGATCCTTCTCTCTGGTTACGGTTCATTTTCCCTTTGCCTACATACACACTGAATAGTCTGGCATATTCTTTACATATTCTCCTCTATCCTCATACACCTGACAACACAGATTACCAAACTATTCTTCATCACCCAAGGGGTTACTGCACTGTAATTGTTCAGTGCCACTTTCCTCTTGGTAAGGGTAGAAGAGACTCTTTAGCTATGGTAAGCAGCTCTTCTAGGAGAAGGACACTCCAAAATCAAACCACTGTTCTCTAGTCTTGGGTAGTGCCATAGCCTCTGTACCATGGCCTTTCACTGTCTTGGGTTAGAGTTCTCTTGCTTGAGGGTACACTCGAGCACACTCTCCTATCTTATTTCTCTTCCTCTTGTTTTGTTAAAGTTTTTATAGTTTATATAGGAGATATTTATTGTTGTTACTCTTCTTAGAATATTTTATTTTCCTTTTTTCCTTTCCGCACTGAGCTATTTTCCCTGTTGGAGCCCCTGGGCTTATAGCATACTGCTTTTCCAACTAGGGTTGTAGCTTAGTAAGTAATAATAATAATAATAATATATATATATTTATATATAGGGCTGATACATTTTATTAGATGCCCATAGATTCTGTTATATATTTTATTATATATTTTTTTTTTTTTTTCTCTTTTCTTTTTTAACATTCCGGCTTATATATTTTTATTAGATGCCGAGAGAAAAAAATGATTTATATCCTTTTTTATTTTATTTATTTTTTAAATGTTGTTTTAAATGTATTTTTAACAATGCAAATGTAGAGAATTTCTTTAATTACATATTATTAGCGTACTAATCAGCTTTTCATACAAACATCTTCCCGACAAATTACTCCCTTAGCGAATGAGGTGGCCACTCAAACAGCTTTGAACTGGATTAAATAGGGGGTATTGTCAGGGCTATGCAACTCATTCCTTTTTAGCTGCTTGCTGTGCCGTAACCTACGCCAAACAAGGATGTTCACAGCGATAAATATCACCACCGTGAAACACAAACCAGCCAGCAGTATGGGGTGAAGAAATTCTTTATAAGTCGGTGACAGGTGGTCCTTTTCGGTAAGTTTCATCAACCGCTTTGCCACATTTCCGTTGTATGGGAGAGGAAGTGCTGGCATTGTAGAGGTCCACGTGAAGTTCGCGAAGTAGGCTCGTTCTCTGATGATTGTCCGTAGACCAGTCACCATGGAATTCGGGGAAGTCCCGATACAACCATCTGCTGCGACGAAGATGTGGGTGAAGGATGTGGATCCGTCAGGGCATGATACATTGAAGCCGTCCTTGTCGTATCGTATCCACGAGCCATTATTTAGTCTGCAATTGAATTCTTTATTGTCAAAGGGATAAAGCCTATCCAGACAATTTTCACTTGTATGGGAGAGAGCACCGTCTAGCACTATACCTAACTCGCATGAATCCATTAAGTTTTTACGGAATTCAAATGAGTCAGCTGTACATATTTTTCTATCCATTGCGTCTGAACAGTGAGTTAATTGATTTAAGTCTTTAATGACCGTATATGTTTCCTTGTCTGGGGAAATCAATACGTGTCCTGTCAAACTGGATATTACTGGATTTGAGTGATTCGTCATGAAAGTCGGAAATGGTGATATCCTGTAAGATTGCCAGGCATCAGAAGAATCAAAGGGAATTGTAATCCTAATCTTGTTATTATCTACGTTTACTGTAATTAGGCTGTAATAAAATTCTAACCTATGTTCGTCTAACAAAGGAACATAGCCTAGTTTATCCCTTCCGTTCTCCAGAACTAATTTTAAGTAACGTATAGGCAACAAATGGGGCGACAATACACCTTTAGTTGCTAACGTGATAGCTTCTACATAATCCTTGGATTTCTCAATGAAATGTGCAATTCTGTTATGTATGTGATCTATCTTTGAATCATAATACGTTAATGTTGCCAACAAATCCTGTACTTCCATAATTTGAACGATATTATCTGAATGTTCATTTAACAAATCCATAATTTTATTGATTGAAGCTAACTGATCCCTTAGTTCTGACATAATCAATTCATCTTTATGAGTCAAGAACTCAATTTTCTTATTTTGATTACTAATTTTAAGACGATTGGAAATTCCTAAACCTAAATGTAACACTCGTAAAACTTCCTAGCGCATTCAATCGCAGTTTTAGTTTTAAGCGCTATTAGTTCTGTATATCGTGTTAAAGCATCTATAATTACTAAGAGGTGCTTATTTCCTCTGTCTGACTCGTAAAATCCTGTTAACAAATCTAAATGTATTCTTTCAAAGGGTTGATTGGGCACAGGATAAGCTCCTAGGCTGACAGGTGTTTTCGTATGCCCTTTGTTTTCCTGACATGTGCGACAATTAGCTATGTGTCTTTTTATATCTGTAAGCATTGTATGCCAATAAAACAATGATTTGGCTTTCTGTGACATTAATGAGAACCCAGGGTGTCCATGTAATGGATTTGAATGCAACCAATTCAGGACAGTGGAAATAAGTGAGTTTGGTACTACTACCTGGTCGTTAGTTACATGTGGTGTATTGCGGGTTTTCCTTGTCACAGTCCTACACAGAATATTATCTTTGATTATATAATTCTGCTGCTTATACTTTATATATTCTTTTTCTTTATGATTGCCTTTCAAAGCATTTATAATTGTTTCTATTTTCTGATCTTTTCTTTGCTCAGTCTGTAACAATTCAGCGCTCCAGCCTAAATCTTCTTGTTCAGATATTGTTTTTACAATAGGCATGGATGTTGATATATCTATTAATTCAGCTAAAGGCTGCGTACAAGATGACACGGGGTTGCGTGATAATGCATCCGCAATGATATTTGCTTTCCCAGGTAAATACCCGATTCTTGCGCCAAAATCTTGAATGATTAAATGCCACCGAGTTCGTTTAGGGCTGTGATTGAAGCCTTTAAAGAACTCTGTTAGTGGTTTATGGTCAGTAAGAACCTTAACGGGATAACCGTAAATTATGAACTTAAAATGCACTAGCGAATTAACAATAGCTAGTCCTTCCTTGTCTATTACTGCATACTTACTTTTGGAAGTTCTCAATTTTCGAGAATAGAAAGCTATCGGGAAAAACTGTTTATCATATTGCTGAAGCAATACCCCTCCTACTCCTAAGTCTGAGGCGTCTGTTGCAATGAAGAATTCCTTACCGAAGTCAGGAAATTTTAAGATAGGAGAACTACACAGTTCATCTTTCAAAGTATTAAACGCCTGTTGATGTTGCTCAGACCATATGAAATCTACGCCCTTCTTCGTAAGATCAGTTAAAGGAGCGGCTATTATTGAATAGTTGCGTATAAAACGCCTGTAATATCCACTACAACCCAGAAATTGTTGTATTCCCTTGACATTAGTAGGTATGGGAAAATTACGTATAGCCGACACCTTATCATGGACTACTTTAAGACCTTGGCTTGACACCATGAAACCCAAATATATCAATTCTGTTTTGAAAAATTCACACTTACTAATCTTTACCCTTAAGTTATGTTGTCTTAATCTCTGTAGTACTAGTTCTAACTTACGTAGATGTTCTTCTAAGGTGTTGGAAAAGATTACAAGATCATCCATATAGGCATGCAATATATCCCCTAACAAGTCTCCAAACACTATGTTAATCATTCTTGTAAATGTTATAGGAGCACAACGTAAACCAAAAGGCATCCGTAAAAATTCATAATGTCCCCTGGCTGTGCTGAAGGCTGTGTATGGGATACTATCTTCTTCTAATGATATCTGGTGAAAGCCTTTAAGTAAGTCCAAACTGGTAAAATATTTATTCTGACCTAACAAAGACAAAATATCGTCAGTACATGGCACTGGGAATCGATCAGGGATCGTTTCCTCGTTTAGACGACGAAAGTCGACGCAGATACGCCATGTTCGATCTTTTTTCGGTACAACTATTAAAGGAAAATTATAAGGGCTATTTGATTTTCTAATGACTCCTTCCTCTAACATTTTACCTACTTCATCATTTATTTCATTCTGGAATTTCATAGGGAGTCTGTACGAGGGTACATATATAATTTTCTGCTTGTCTTTTAACCTTATTTGATGCTCGATCACATCTGTTTTTCCTAAGGATCCATCCGTAGTGGAAAAGACATCTGTATATTTAGTTAAAAGTTCAAAAATTTTCTGCTGAATTTCTTCGTCTTGAATGTCCTTACTGATTTTATTTTTAATAGATCGCAAAAGGGATTCATCCGCAACTGATTGAGAGTGATTGATTTCAGCAACGGTAAGAATACGATGTTTATAAACTTCTACATCCAAGATATGTTGATTTTTGTGAATTACTAAAGTGTTATTTAAATGATTACAGACTTCGATATTACATTGCTGATGTGAGCCTACTGTATAAATAGCTTGTGTGACAGACAATCCGTTAGTTTTCAAAGTATCGGAAAGGATTAATATTTCAGATCCCGGTAGTGTTTTCTTTATTTGCACTATTAAATTCGAAGGTATGTTTGGTTCGATATATTGCGTGCAAGATGATATTACGGGTGAACGAGAATTCTGCTGGGTCGCGTATATTATTTCTTTATTAGTGAGACAAGTTATTGGTTCTTCAACGTACGTTACGGTTACACTTGTCGTCTCCTTTTTATCCAAAACTGACTTTAAGGTATTAGAAGACTTATAGAATTTCCCTTTGATATACACGCCGTGCTTGGCAGGAGCTAAGATAATGTTTTGATTTCCCATAGATGGGTATCCTATAATTACAGCTGGATACATATTAATGTTTTTTACAACAACAAATGTATCGGCAAACGTGCGATTACCGACTCTGAACTGAATATGAGTTATGCCTATGACGTTTAATTCATTATTTCCTATACCTGAAAGTCTAATTCCTGATTTTTCAATCGGAAAGTTCGGAAACAACAAATGATGCGTCTTCAAATCCATAATATTACGTGGACTACCAGAGTCAAAAAATAACGTAAAGGATTTGTGTTCTAAATTTACAGCATATAAGGTTGGCCGTAACTCATTTTGGCTTATTATTGTATGAATTCGTTGCAAATCTACGGGAGCATGCACTGTTTTACTTAATTTGGCCGTGTGTTTCATAGGAAAATCTATTGTCTCACAATTATCTGATAAAACATTAAATTGATTATTCAATACTATTGATGTTGACATGAATGACCTTGACCCAACATCACTCTCTTCCCCTCTAGAGTTAACTATGTGGTATTTGCTTTGCTCTGCACATTCTGAAAATTAAGCTGACTTTGCGAGGTCTGGTTTGACGGCCCAGGCTCAGCGATATTTGAAGAAGTGTTTGTTTGTTTCGGACTCTGAACTGCATTGACATTTTGTTGTTTCTTCTTATTGTTAAAATGAGGATTTTTCTTTTTATTTCCATATGGAACTGATTGTGGAATTGACTGTGTATTTCTAGGATATTGTTGTGTCTTACCCGCGTAACATTGACTATAAGAATGTGATGCTGTGTTGTGAACTGAGCAAAATTTCGTTCTACAGTCTGCGCTTATGTGACCTTGACGTTTGCAGTTGTAACACGTCACTCCCGCTACTGGACTGTTAATTACGTTCACTGTTTGTAGTTTTGTTTCATTCTTAGCAAAAACTTGAGTTAACACGGGATCGAGATCTGGACACTTGGACATGTGTTTCTTTATCTGTTTATAGACATCCAATTCCGTACTTGCAGGCATTAACTTCTTATCAAAGCACCGCACTAAAGCTTCAGGCAACATAAGTGTCATGCAAGTTAAATACATTAATCGTAAAAAATCTTTCACGGAGATGTTATCGTTAGTAACCCAAGTGGAATTACCTAAAATGTCCTGATATTCGTTAAGCCTATCAGCTATGAGAGCTGCTCTCTCAACAACATTAAGCCGATTCATAGTGGCTTGATTAAGTGTATTTCGTAACGTTAACACTACATCCAAGGCTTCCTCACCCCCATAAATCGCGCGTAACCTAACTTTGAAATCATCCCAAGTAACTGCTTCCTGAAATGAAACACCTCTTAAATACGCACTCGCATCCCCTTTAGAAAAATCTATAAAACTTTTAGCTTCTTGTAATTGTACAAAAGGATCTACGATTTGTTTGGCATTTAAATGGGCATCAACGGATGAAATCCATGACTCCACATTTTGTGGCAAGAACCCGTTGACACGACCTTGAAAAGGAAGGATTGCTGACCTGGCATTTACAAGCGTCACAATTGGAGGAGGATTAGCCTGGCCTACACCACTAGGTCCAGGGGTAGGGCTGACAGGAGGAGCCATGACTGCTGTATTTTTTTTTTCTATCTCTTTGACCCCTTTCAATCCTATCAAAATATCTATATGAGTACAGACGCCCACTGCGTAAACGCATATGTATAATAAAATTCCCCCAACAATGTTACTAATCCCTAAACATTTCCCCCAAGAGTTTCTGAAAGAAAAAGGAATTAGCACAAAGAAAGAAAAATTCTAAATGAGAATTCGGAGTTTCTTATAACAAAGTTTAGGAATTCACTCACCCCAGTAATAATTGACTAACGACTTGTGATAACTACACTTCACTGCCCAAACTGAAATGAATACAAAAATGTCTGTACTTAGCTTATATATGAAGTCGACACGTCCTCTCTCTCTCTCTCTCTCTCTCTTGATGTTTTGTTAGCGATGTCTCGTTCTAGTTTCTTGTTGAATGTAGTTCTTCCTGGATATGTCTTGCAATTGTTGAACGCCAGTCCTTGGGTTTCCTAGGATGTTGATTGAAGATTCAGGTTGTATACTAACATATGTTGATGTTAGCTTTTCCGTTGGACTTAGTCAAAATTGTAGATTCTTGTAGATAATGTTGAGTTCTTGAAGATCTTTATCAGGTTTTACAGCTTTTATTTTGAAGTCTTGAAGATCTTTCTCTGGTTTTACAGCTTTTATGTTGAAGTCTTGAAGATATTTCTCTGGTTTTACTGCTATTTATTTTGAAGTCTTGAAGATATTTCTCTAATTCTTAGACTTAGAGTTTAACCGCTGTCTTAGAGTTTAATCGCTGTCTTAGAGTTTAATCGCTGCCACCATTTATTGGTGTGCTACTGTCTTAAGCACACATTTGAGTATGAGTTGTTTTCAGATGTATTTAAATGGATTAACTGAATACATCTTAATAGTTTTTAAGTTTTATTCTATAAAACAACAGAGTTAAACATCTCCATCACTGGAGGAAGCTGTGTTGGTCCAGATGACCAATTCTGGTGAAGTTTAGATATGAACTGAATAAATTATCGATATCACAGATATCGTATGATTGGTTTAATTTAGCCACGTGACGGAATCGGAAGACACCTGCATCCGGTGACGTCACAAACTTTCACACGAGGAGACAATGTGTTGACGTTAAGAAAGAATGTCAATTTGCCGAGGTTTGCATTATACATCCTGTTTATAATTTGAATGACTACAGCAAATCCCAGGGTTAGCTCTTCCAACCAACATGACATATTACGTCATTTGTTTTAAACATGTAATATTAACTATTCTAATCATTACATATATACGGTTCTGGATATGCTGAATGCAATCATATGTTCTATGGAGTACAGTATGGCTTTCACAAGGGTGTTAGAGCATACAATGCCCTTTATAAAATTTCCAGTGCTGTACAGAATACCCTTGATTTTGGTCAGGAAGTTTTATGATGGACCTTGATTTCAGTGTTGCCTTTGACCAAGTTAATCATGAGGCCCTTGTTTCAAACATAGACAGATGAAAGATGGTTTGGACTATCCTTTGCATAATTAATGAATTTATAAGTAATAGATTACAGAGGTATTAGTGATGGTCACCCTCGTGTTCTCAGCATATTATTTTTCTAACTACAGTATTATGCGCATGATAAGTGGTCGTCATGAAAACAAGTTTGTTACCTAAATAGAAGATACAACTCTCTTTGCACCAACTCCATTTCCTATATTTAGACCTCTGGTTACTTAATCCTTTATTAGAGATCGGGTGCAAACTGTGGTGGATGAAGTTGAACCACAGCAAAACTCAAAGTATGATTGTAAAGTCGTGTAGAGTGGCTCATCATCATCTATACCTTTGCATTAACAATGGCTCTGAATATATACAACTCATTTGCTTTTGAAAAACATATCCGGTTTGTTTTATACCAACCGTGTGTCACACGATCGTACATAGTAACGACATTTCTTTTTTTGTATATATTATGCTTTGTATCTTCGCTCTCCCCTCGCACTGGTAGGGACCTGAATAAACATGTCTGTTTTTCTCTCCGTTAACTGTTAACAGCACCAGTTGTCGGTTGAACCTGAAATTGCCTGTTATGTTTTTATGTCCTTTTTGCCTGGAGTTTATGTATATATAAATGGATGTTCTGTAATAAAGTCACAGCCGCTCTCGTCCCGTCATATTGGTGCCCCGGAGTGACTCGCCCCTCCCGCCATCTCTCTATTTCTCTCTCTCTCTCTCTCTCTCTCTTTCCCCATCATTGGTACTATGGCGGACTCCACGGAAGATGGCGCTGCCCCATTGAAACTTTCGTTGTTTGCTAGCAGAGAGGCGTTTGCTTGGTTTCTGCGCGCTGAAGTCCAGTTCCGCATCAAGGGCGTGACCCGCTCAACCCCCAAAGCAGATTATGTTCTCGCGACGATACCCGAGGACACCTTCCCGGAAATATCCGATTGGCTTTGTGAACAAGGAGACATCCCAATAGCGTATGACGCCCTCAAAACATACCTTCTGCAGCAGTACTCGCCGTCGCCAGCCGCCCGTATAGCAAAGCTTTTTCAGCTCTCTCAACAACCGTTGGGGGACCAAAGGGCTTCGCTCGCCCTTAGGGAAATGACCAGTATTGCTCGCCTGCAACCTGCTGCAGACGGCTCTCCTTGTGAGGTGAACCTACTTCGTACCCTTTGGATACGCCATTTACCTGAACCTGTACGCGCTGCCATACCCGATGTCGATAGTTTACTCATAAAGGACTTGATGACCAAAGCCGACACCATTATGGACAGCCACTTCACGACCTTCAAGACCTCCATTGCCTTCACTCCTGACAAAGAGGACGCCTATTCAACGTCAACCTAAGCTGACATGAATGCCGTAGGACATAGACGCCTACCCCGTGATGTGCCGGAGCGGCGACAAAGCCACCCATCACCCACCACTCGCTCGTGCCCTAACCAACGACTTCTACAGCCACTTACTGCCGCCCATCGGCTGCAGTTTTGGTACTACCACTACAGATTCTGGGCAGCTTCGAAGAAATGTGCCAAGGATTGTCAGTGGCCAAAAAACATGTAAGTAGGCCATCGCTCATGGCGGTGGACTCCCGTGTTTCTAATCTTTTCTTTTTACATGATGCAGGAACAGGCATGCGATTATTGGTAGACACGGGTGCTTGTCGTTCTCTTTTGCCAAGGGAACTCTTCAGGACACGACGTAGTCTGTCTACGTCTGCTGACGTCCGCCTGGTAGCTGCCAACGGATCTGTGATACCCACCTACGTTTATGAAAATCTCACATTATCGTTTGGAAATGGTAAATTTAATTGAAAGTTTCTCGTTGCTGACGTCACATTGCCAATCCTCAGTGCGGATTTCCTCTCTCATTTCCACCTTCTGGTCGATGTCGCCCACCGAGGATTGGTCAACGCAGACTCGTACTTGTCGACACCTCTTCAACCCGCCCCCTCCAACCTCTTCAACCCGCCCCCTCCAACCTCGCTCTCTACATCAGCGCACCCAGGGATGCCTACACCCACCTCCTCACGTCGTACCCGGATGTTTTCTGTCCAGAACTTCGCCAAACGCCCACGGCTCCTGCCAAGCACGGTATTTATCACCATATCAAGACGACGGGACCCCCAGTCTTCGCAAAATTCAGACGTCTGGCACCGGAACAATTGGCAGCGGCCAAACAGACGTTCGCCAAAATGAAGGAAATTGGCCTTTGCAAAAAGGCCTCCAACCCATGATCGTCACCCTTACACTCATTCTGAAGAAAGACGGCTCCCTCTGTCCGTGCGGGAATTACAGGTGCCTGAACATGCAAACAGAACCGGATCACTACCCCCTCCCAAACATCGCCAACGTGACCTCCTACCTGCACAAAGCGAAGGTTTTCTCCACACACAACCTCCTGAAGAGGTATTATCAGGTGCCTATGAACCCAGAACACATCCCCAAAACTGCCATCGCCACTCCGTTTGGTACATACACCGTCAATTACTGCTGTTTTGGCCTTTGTAATGCTGGGCCACTTTTCAACATCTCATGGATGGCATCTTAGGGGACCTCCCCTTCTGTGTATGTTATGTGGACGACATACTTGTGTTCTCTTCCTCAAAAGAGGAACAACTCCATCACCTGCGCATCATGCTCGACTGCCTGCAACAAAACGGCCTTGTAGTCCTGTACGACAAGTGTACCTTTGGCGCCAACGAAGTGTCGTTCTTAGGGCACCGCATCACTCCTGAAGGAGTCCATCCCCTCCCTGAGAACGTAGCAGCCGTTCAAAACTTCCCCACGCCCTCGACTGTCAAAGCTCTGCAGGAATTCTTTGGCATGATCAACTATTATCACCGTTTTCTGCCAGCCATTGCCGCCACTCTTGCTCCCCTTTACGCCTCCCTCAAGGGCAAGCCAAAAGACCTGAAGTGGTGTCCCCTTCAAGAAGCAGCCTTCTGCAATGTAAAGAAGGCCCTATCAACCGCTGCAGCTCTCACTTTTCCCATCCCCCATGCCCATCTCCTTCTCTCCACCGATGCCAGCGATGTCACTGTTGGTGCAGTACTCGAACAGGTGGTCAACGGCTCGCCCCGCCCATTGGCCTTCTTCAGCAGGAAACTGGGTTATTCTACCTTTGATCGAGAATTGCTGGTGGTGCACTTGGCTGTCCATCACTTTCGCCATTTCTTAGAAGGTACGCCCTTCGTCATTCTCAGAGACCACATGGCTCAGGTGCACACCTTCACTCGACAGTCTGAAGCCTGGTCCGCCCGTCAACGCTGACATCTCTCTGCCGTGGCTGGATACAATCGCACCCTTCAACATGTCCCTGGGAAAATGAATCCCGTTGCCGATGCCCTGTCAAGAAACACGTTGGCTGCCGTTCAACTGGGACTGGATTACAACGTCTTGGCTGAAGCCCAACGACAGGATCCAGAGTATCAAACCTGTAGGACATTCTGCATATTCCTCCATTGGGAAGACTTCCCCCTCGACGACTCCAACGCCACCCCCCTCTGTGACGCAGGTACTGGTAGACCGCGACCTTGGATTCCTGCTCTCATGCGCCGACAGGTGTTTGATTTCATTCACGGACTTTCACATCCCTCGTGCCGTTCTACTGTACAGCTGCTGAAGACGAGACTCATTTGGCACAGCATTTCTAAGGATGCTAAGGATTGGGTCCATGCCTGTACTTCTTGCCAAACTTCCAAAGTACATCGACACACGGATTCAGGAGTGGGCACCTTTTCTCAACCTCAGCGTCATTTTGCCCACATTCACGTCGACGTTGTAGGCCCCCTACCCACATCACAAGGACATCGTTACCTGTTTACCGCCATCGACCGCTCCACTCATTGGCCTGAAGCCATTCCCATGGAAACTGCAAAGTCCTCCTCATGTACATCTGCCTTACTCTCAAGGTTTGGTATCCCTGAGAATATTACTTCTGACAGGGGTACCACTTTTACCTCTTAATTGTGGACATCATTAGCGAATCTCCTGGGTATCACCCTACATCAGACAACTGCCTACAACCCCTCTGCCAATGGAATGGTTGAACGTTTTCATTGCACCCTCAAAGCAGCTTTGATGTCCCACTGCAAGGATTCCAACTGGTTTACTCAGTTTCCCTGGGTCCTCCTGGGACTAAGGACCACTCTTAAAGACGCCCTCGACGTATTGGCAGCTGAAATGATGTATGGCGACCTGTTGGTCATCCCTGCCGAATTTTTTCCTTCTGCAACCTCCTCCGACGATGTCCAGTGCATACGTCCCATCGTGGGAAAATTTACTCCTTGCTGCCAGACTTACAAGCCCCCAGCGAAGCATCACATACCGACAGACTTACACTCTGCAACGCACATCTTCCTACGCAACGACACTATCAAGCCACCGCTAACGCCCCCTTACATGGGCCTTTCCTTGTGATCCGACGCAGTCCGAAAGCATTCCTACTAAACATTCGTGGCAAAGAAAACTAGGTCTCCATTGATTGTTTAAAAAATGCCAGATGACCCGCCTATAGTTCGACTCTTTAGATCATGGTGCCCTGTTTAACATGTAAAGTATGTAATTTTTAGGGGGGGAGCTATGTACCAACCGTGTGTCACACAATCGTACATAGTAACGACATTTCTTTTTTTTGTATATATATATGCTTTTTATCTTCGCTCTCCCCTTGCACTGATAGGGACCTGAATAAACATATCTGATTTCTCACCGTTAACTGTTAACAGCACCGGTTGTCGGTTGAACCTCAATTGCCTGTTATGTTTTTATGTCCTTTTTGCCTGGAGTTTATGTATATATAAACGGATGTTCTGTAATAAAGTTACTCAGTTGCTTTCATCCTGCCTTCTTAGTCACAGCCTCTCTCGGCCCGTCACAGCTTCCTCGTCAATTGCACCAAAAAGTCTTTTTTAAGATTCCAGGTGATCAATCTATCCTCAGGAAATTCTTTCATTTTTTTTTTCCTGCTGACTCACATCTTCATTTGCTGGGCACAAACGTAAGGTCTAGTAAATTCTTCATTCCTTATTCTCCGGAAGCCTCGTTCAGTTAGTTCTGTGCCGCATAAGATTTTTCATAATGCTGACCATCCTTTCTATTCACAATCCCAGATTGACCATTATGTACGCAGTGCTAGGTATGCCGTTAATTCTAACAGTCCTTCCTTCTCCGTCATAAGGCTCAATTATACACAGCATTCTAGAAGTTTAAAACTTTGAGTAGATTATTGTGGAATGATCTCCCTAATCTGGCTGTTGAAATGGTGAAACTAAGAAGTTCAAACCTGCAGCAATTACTTTTTAGTCGCTTTCCATATTTTACACATAACCGGTCTTGAAATACTTCATATTTTTATTTACTTATTGTATCTCATTTATAGTTTATTCGTCATTTCTTTGTTTCCTTTTCCACACTGGGCAGATTACCCTACTGGAGCCCTTGAGCTGGTAGCATTCTGCTTTCTCAACAAGAGTTGTAACTTGGCTATTAACAACAATAACAATAATAATATCTCCTCATGAGGAATATGTCAGAAAAGAAGAAATACGCGACGATTACTGGCATAAAGGTTCGGTTTTTGCTTTGGTTTGCGTAACTGTATATTTTATATTAGTTTGAAGGGTTATGCTGAAAGATATGTTGACATTTTATGAAAATTTTACCACAGGATGGCCTCGTTGTTGGCAAAAAAAGTCTGACTCTTTTGATGGAGTTTTCTAACCTTGGCTGAGGTTTACGTACTCAAAACTGGCACTTTACTTGTGTATTATAGTGATGGAAGATTCCTTCTGAAGGAAGCTAAAGAATATTCCTTGAGATGCTAGATGTAACCATTACAGGTCGATTAAAAGTATTGCTGGATCCAACGATCTGTTACGGCGGAAACTATAGCTAGAGAATAATTCGATGGAATTTTTATATTAGCATTTGCCATAAAAAATGCAGCTTTTGGATAGTGGATTTTTTATTCACTCATCTTGTGTAGTGGTAGTTTTACTTGTGTAATTATGACTTTGTTAGCTCTTTTGATTCCACGTGATTTTCAAGACTTCATTCATAAGACACTCATTTTACGTGACGCATATATCACCGAGAATCGTAATAACCGTATTTTTAGTACATTCCTTCCACGCGAATATATCAAATATAAAAACATCCGACTTGGAGGCCTAAGGGTTTACGCGAGGCTACTCAGATATTCAACTTCATGTTATCAGACAAATTTGGCCATCAACCGAATTGTGATTTTGCTCTGAGATCAGCCAAGGTTACCTCTGAGGACTGTGGTGAAGTCGGTTAGCAGCAAAAACAACATCGACGCTTAGAATCTGTCAACGAGAATAGTTCAGTTAAGAAATTATTTGCTTTTATTCTTCACGGAAGTGACTTTAGAAAGAAAACATAATCTGTAAAAAATTAGGCAGCTCTTCGTATGAAAGTAATGGAGTTTGGAAAAGTATGTGATGGAAAAAGAAAACAGAAACTTCATCAAACTCGTCCCAAAATATTAAAGAAAAAAAGACTTTATCAAACTGTTCCCCCGAACGTTCTAAAAGGAAACAAAACAATATTGAAAATTCCCCCGAGTATCTCAACACAACAATGGACCACAACTTCAGGTCAAGGGAAGGAGAGGGAAACGGAGATGAGATTGAGAATGGGATAACATGAACATTTATGGTGGAATATCTAAGAACGTTGAATATTGCACACACACACACACACACACACACACACATATATATATATATATATATATATATATATATATATATATGTTATATATATACAGTATATATATATATGTGTGTGTATATATATATACTGTATATATATATATATATATATATATATATGTGTGTGTGTGTGTGTGTGTGTGTGTGTATATAATGTGTGTGTTTGTGATTGTGCTTGTGTGTGGAGAGAGAGAGAGAGAGAGAGAGAGAGAGAGAGAGAGAGAGAGAGAGAGAGAGAGAGAGAGAGAGAGAGAGAGAGAGAGAGATTAGTATTTGATCTTTACGCTAGAATTTAAAGCACTATAGCTGTGTTCCTTTTTCATCAATCTTATGTAGGTTTATTTTTTTTTTTGGATTGGCTGTGCATTGCTACTTTAGTTTAGTCAATAATCACACGACAAATAATTTGAAGTGATTGTATTGAAGTCTGATGTTTTACCATTTATTTTATATGTCTTTGTTTTTAAAAGCCTTTTATTTTTTCTCAGTTTTTAATAACTTTTAATTTTCTTTCATTTTAATCTCGATATCCATTAATTTTGTTGCACATCTTTATTTGAAAATGTTACTCAGTAACCAATTACTTTAAAATCAGTCTCTTCAATTGTAATTCTGAGATACTTGTATTTTATTGTCCTTTAACTACATTTCTTGAATAATGTCACTCTAATTTCATAAAGAATACCGATAGTGAAAATGTTGGTACAGTATACACCAAGAACCACGCTTGTCCGAAGACAAAAAAAAAAAAAAAAAAAGCATCTCTAGTTTTGCTGCATGCTGTACAACACTGCATTTTACTTAAGTTAAAAAATTGTGATCTTTAAAAAAGCAAACTGACCGCCAGAGGGAAAAGAGAATGAAAAATAAAGCATGTGAAACTGGGACAAACATCGTCGGGAAATGAGACGCCATTCAGAAAGTAAAAGAGCTTAAATAAAAATAGAGGTAAATATTGTATTGTGTTTAGCCGGACCTTTCGTGAGGGTGATTTCAGCTAATATTGAGGTGCATTTGTTATTGCATTTAGGAATAATTTTTTTATTCAGCAGTTAAAAGATGAATGTGTTAGTGACAACTTTATATTCTAAGGTGTAATTTAACGTTATTACTGTTCTAAGAATATTTTATTTTGATAGTTTATTACTTCTCTTGCAGTTTATTTATTTCCTTTTTTACTTTCCTCACTGGGTTATTTTTCCCTGTTGGAGCCCTTGGGCTTATAGCATCTTGCTTTTCCAGCTAGGGTTATAGCTTAGCTTGTAATAATAATAATAATAATAATAATAATAATAATAATAATAATAGTTTCTAATAAAAGAAATGTGTTTAATACAGAATGTGAAGATTAAAACGACAGGTGCTCATATAACGATTTTGCAATTAGTTGTATTGCAAAAGTCTTAGTTCTTGCCTTTTCATAAATTTGCTAGATGACTTTGTTACGTTTTGGGGAAAGTAATAGGCTAGTTTTCTCTTGTTTGGCATCACAGCAAAAAACTTAATTTGGAAGCTAGAAAAGATCAGGGTCTTTCACTTAAAAAATATAATATACCAAGCGCATTTGATAAATACTCTTTAGAATATTATGATTAATGTTCGGATAGGAAAACCCAATTAGAACCACCCCTGTAACACATGTAACTTTCAGTCCTTTTTAAAAAAAAGTAAATATGTTTATATAGAAAGTTTGACCAGCATCTTTGAAGTATTTCATATTCCATTGTGTGGAAGAGACTTGGTGATGTTCCAAAGTGTAGACTGCCAAAAAATTATACAGTAACTCAGTCTGTGTCTTTCTATATGTCTTGTAAATTGTCCGCACGGATATATTGTGCTACATATCAGGTTAAACGACTGTTTTAGTTTAAAAAGTGTCAACTTAGACGTTTCAAAGGAATGTGCAGTAGTTCTAATACGACTATGATAACATTTATCTTGCTAATGACCTAAATTCACAAAGCCAAACTATTATTATTATTATTATTATTATTATTATTATTATTATTATTATTATTATTGTTGTTGTTGTTGTTGTTATTATGACTATTTTATTATTATTATTATTATTATTATTATTATTATTATTATTATAATGGGTCAGTTTAAGAAGCAGCATTGGGGACAAGTGCTTTAGATTTCATCTATTCATTCACTTAGTTCGGAAATTAGCTGGAGATCGGATCCTCCTATCAATTTATCCGCTTCCTTTATGATTTTGATTTTGCATATAGTAATTGTTATGTTATTTAGATGAGGAGAAACTGGGTGGTGAATGTTTCCAAAGGTCACGCTGGAGCACGAGTGAGATGTCATTGCTATCATATGAAATTTGTGTGAGTAGAAATAGTATTACATTCAGTGAGATTATTATCATCACCATACTTATCATTATTATTGATAAAATATGTGAATATTCCAACAGAAGAACTTGAAAAGTTATAAACTTGAAAATCTTATCAGCTTGGCAAAGAGAATATACAGAATGAAAGAGAGAGAACGGCATTATTATTATTATTATTATTATTGTGGAGGATTTGGAGATTACCACAATAGCGTGAGCTTCTGCTTCACTAGTATTGTCTGGAAGACATTGTTACTGGTAAGGAATGTAAGACCAATAGCACTTGGAAATATGACAGCTTGGTGTCCTAACCGGATGTTCATGCGGGCATTGCACAGAACTTAACAGGAAACGACGATGTTTGTGGAAATTCCCTGGAACTTATGTAAGATAACCTATGTAGATATATGTGTATTCTTATGTGCTCATCTTTATTCAGATGGCATAAATGTAAATATAATCAAGAATTCCATATGCTGCAGGTTACTTAGTATGATATCGTTATATAAATAATACTAAATTACATTGCTGTTTATACATCTGCTGAATTGTTTGGACTTCGAAATTTTCAGCAGAACAACTGAAAGGAATTGTAAAGGAAAAAATTCGATCTAGCTGTTACACTTTTTTCACGTAAGGACGTAGTTTTGCTCAACAGAGCAAAGGGAAAAAAGGTCACACAGAGTAAGTGAAATACTTCGTCTTTTCCATTGCTGTCTACTACTGTTGTTTTTCAGTATCTGCGGCATTTCTCTTTTATTTAGTCATTTCAGTGTACGAGTCTTTTGTTTATATAAAGTATGTGTAATGCTCTCCCTCTCTCTTTCATATATACAGTATATGTATTTTATATATATATATATATATATATATATATATATACACACACACATACATACATGTATATACATGTATGAATATATATATATATATATATATATATATATATATATATATGTATATATGTATATATATATATATATATATATATATTTATATATACATAGATGTATATAATATATATATACCATATATATATATATATATATATATATATATATATAAAAATATATATATGTGTGTGTGTGTGTGTGTGTGAAAGTGAGAGAGTAAATATTTTACTCCTTTCCATTTAGGAAGAATACCAGAATAATAAATTAAAAAATTTAATTTTTGTCACTACGTGAATATAATTGAATCATGCTATCATTATATGTTTATTTCAATGAAAACAGATGTAACTCCATGAAGAACACCGGCCTGGTGATAAATTGTTATGTAATAAAAATAAATGTTGCTTCGAGAGAAACTCGCTAGATTTATTTAGTCTAGTGCTACCGCGAACTAGTGCTCCTTTAAATAAATTGTATTTTGTTAGTTTTGAAAATCCTTAAGATCCTGAATCTAAGGAAAAAATTGATCAGCTAAGCCATAAGAGAAAAGGTTATATTTTCGGTAGAAAGATGGATTAGGGGCGGCGCTATGGGCGGAAAGCTCTTAATATTAATAGCTCTGTGGGATAAAGAAATAGAGAAGTTGGTTCTTTGATTGACGTGGGACTCTGGGACAGTCACAATTTTAAGAGTTCTTAATATTTTTTAGGAAAGCGAGCTCTTTTTTTTGTATTATTATTATTATTATTATTATTATTATTATTATTATTATTAGCTAAACTACAACACTAGTTGGAAAAGCAGGATGCTTTAAGCCCAAGGGCTCCAATAAGGAAAAATGGCCTAGTGAGGAAAGGAAATAAGGAAATAAATAAACTATATGAAAAGAAATGAACATTTGAAATGAAATATTTCAAGAACAGTAACAACATTAAAACAATCTTTCATATATAACATATAAAGAGTGACGTATGTCACCCTGTTCAACATAAAAACATTTGCTGCGATTCTGAACTTTTGAAGTTCTACCGATTCAACTACACGAAGTATCTTTGTTCATAATAGATTTAAGATGTTTTAAGTGCATAATTTCTGTGACTTTCTTTTTTCTTCTTATTAGTCTCACTGTATATCTGAGTCGGCAGCTGGAGGTAACTTCTCCATCTATCTCTATTCCTTGCATCTTCTTCTCCTAGTCCGACCCCACCCATATCCCTCCTCACCACATCCACCCACCTGACCCGCTGACGCCCTACACTTCGCCCCATTACTGACAGGTTTTTAAGTCTCTTGATTAGTTTTATATGACCATTGAATTCCAGATGAGCTTCCCTTTCTTTATTTTCTGTATTACATATTCCCTACATTTTTATTATATCTTGATTCTTCCTCACTTTCAGAAGTCTATCTATCTTACCTTCCACATCACCGTTCTTTTTAAGTGTCCCTTCTCTTTCCTCTTAAGTGCTCAAGTTTCTGCCTCATATAATAGTACGGTCCTGATAACTGTCTTATAGATCTTCATTTTGAGTCCTAATAGCATTTTCCTGTCCAAAACAACTCCAGTTACTGCTTTCCTTTTCCGGTAGGCTTCTTTCACTCCCTGTCTCACTGCTTTCTTAGTACGTTCCTCCACTGTGATTATTGATCCTAAGTACTTGAACTGACTGTTCTCTTTTAACACTGTACCATTTTCCTCTTGAATTTGTACTTCTTAATGTCCTTCTTAATTACTAGTTATTACCTTTGTCTTTCCAATATTCACTTTCAATCATTTCCTTTCTAGGGTTCCTGTCCACGCTAATAATCTTTCTTGCCGTTCTTCTATCCCCAGTTATTCTATTTCACTCTGTCTGTATATATCCCTATTTATTTATTTCAACTCTCCTAGTAACACAGCTAGAGCTTCCTTAGATAGCGCCCTGGCATTGTACGTTGCAAGGTTAAGTTTCCAATGGGGGCCTGTTCTAGTCCAGAGATTGTCAGCATCCCTTTTTATATCTGCTATAATGACTAAATCACCAGTAAATATCGGTTACCACAGTTCTTGGTTGTTCTTTAATTCCGATGACAAAGTTTCTATAACGACGAGGAACAGTAATGGACTTGGACTCAGAGCAGATCCCTACTGCGGACCAACTTTCACATGGAATACCTGTTTTCCCATACAGTATTTTGTCTGTACTGTGCTTTGTGCCCCCTAATACACCATACTGTGACCTCAGTAGTAAACATTGTCGCAATTCCCTATCTTGTTAAATAGACTTACCGGGATTAAACACGAGAGACGAGTCCTTAGAAATCTTATTCTTATCTGGAGTGGAGAAGAACGTTAATGATATCAAACAGGATGACAATAGTGAATCATAGTTTCATGTCATCTTACTGATGAGGTGTAATGCTGCGTACAGATGGATGCCGTTGTCCAATACATTCAGTGTGTGATACCTTATACCATTTGTAGAGCAGTACCACAGAGAGAGAGAGAGAGAGAGAGAGAGAGAGAGAGAGAGAGAGAGAGAGAGAGAGAGAGAGATAGAGAGAGAGAGAGAGAGAGAGAGAGAGAGAGAGGAAATTGTCTGTAATTTTTAGATTTTTTTCATTTCCAATTCCTTCATGAGAAAATATTGGGGGATGAGAAGAATAAAAACAAGACATTAAAACTGATTTATCATCAGATTTTTTTTCGAAAAAGGCTAACTTAGCAATCTCTCTTTACAGAGCCTCGTGAAAGGCTTGAGCAATCATCGACTAGCAATAATTTACTCTCTTAAAATGGCATCTCTGAAATTTTGTAAAGGAAAATTGGATTTAACAGGGTCATTATATTGTTAGCAACCTTTGAGCTTCAAAAACATAAAACAGGAGCCGGTCGCTCAGAAATTCAGAATGCCATAGCGGGAGGGATAGTGTTCTTTTAAAGAATTCCGTCATAATCTTTTACTATGAGCTGTAAGTTGTCTTATTTTCAATTTCACACTAAATAAAGACTCGGCTAGTTGAATTGACAGATAGAAAATTGATCGTAGAACTGGCAATTTGATGGGAAATAAGATGGTGGAAAGCAATATATATACATACATATATATATATATATATATATATATATATATATATATATATATGTTTGTATATATATATATATATATATATATATATATGTGTGTGTGTGTGTGTGTGTGTTTGTATGTCTAAATACAATATAGATTACACTCCACTGCTGCAAAAATGAAGTAGAAGTCTAAATCCACGTTAATCCTTGCCCCTACTGTACTGAATATTCAAGAGTTTAGTCAGTATTTCTCAAAGGTTTAGGTTTCAACAAGAGTAAACCTTGGTAAAAAGTATATACGGAATTATTAAAATTACTTCATTAGTTCTGGAATGCTTTACAATAATCTTCTCATTCACTTTTAGCGTTATATTTGTTCAAACGAACTAATGATATCTCGCCAGGTGGTTGACAGCTTCGAAAAAGTATTTTGAAAAATTTCAATCCCATTCATGAAGTACTCAAAAAGGGCCTCAAAGCTAAGATATTGCTCATTTTATTCATTTTGTTGTACGGTTCAACAAATCTTTAACAGGAAATAGGAAACTTTGAAACTGTTATTTGATCGTTAGCTATAGTGAGAAGTCAGTTCATAACCAAGTGAAGTTCTATTGTGTACGTTGATTATTATTGGCTGTTATAACGTTATTTTTGTTGTTTCTACAGCTACTTTTATCGTTTCACTGCGACCTGTGAAAGCTAAAATGTGTTTGCTATGTCACTTCCGCATTTTAAACTTGGGTGTCTAACCTCATCAACGTTGCGAACTGTACCTTCCTTTCGATTTATGCTATAGCTCCCTTAACCTACTAAGCTAGAAAGAGAGTCGCCTGAGTTTAAAAGAAAAAAAAAAGTGACTCAAAGTGCATATATCTGCCACTCTCTTGTCTACTAAAGGGTTGATTCAGTTATCTAGAATAATGCTTGCGGCCCAACTCTTGTGTTGTGTCGTACTGTTGCGTTACTTCAAGGACCCACTTGCATCACCTCTTTAGAATACGTGATCTACGGCTTGTGAAATAAATTTCACTTTCTCTTAGTTTTAGCTTCAGCTTCAAGGTAACTATTTCTTTAATTGCAGTCTTTCCAATCTGCATAAATTTCATAATAATATTGGCAATATACTAAAGAAAACTGTTGTTTCTATGCTAGTTATATGCGAATGATCGTACATATTTTAATGATAATGATAATAATGGTATCATTAACAAATGACTTGAAACGTCCATTCTTGTGTACTATGTAATACTATTCTTGGAATACCTTTGTAACCAACAAACACGTAGTAAGCCGAACAAGGTTTGGATTGCATTTATGGAAACGTATTCTGATTCTATGTATGACTACTTTTGTCACATAAATTGTTGGTGTTGGTTATAAGGAAGGAAACCGGTCCAGGTGGTAATGGTATTCTAACTGAGCTGATGCTGGAATACGGTTCTGCCACTGAAATAGCATATCATTTTAATCATATACATACATACTGTAAACGCACACACATTCTGAGGGCGGGGGGGGGGGTTGCCCCAACATGGGGATGAAGATGGCCAAATCCCTGAGGCCTTTGTCCTCCAGTGATCTAGAAATGGCTGCATTTGTTGTTGTGTTTATATATATATATATATATATATATATATATATATATATATATATATATACATATATATATATTTATATATATACATATATATATATATATATATATATATATATATATATATATTTAAGTATATATATATATATATTTATATATATTTATATATGTATGTGTATATATATATATATATATATATATATATATATATATATATATATATATATATATGTGTGTGTGTATGTGTGTGTTAAAAATAACGGAATTGGTTCCGAGAGATTGCGAAAGAAGCAGGATAAGGAAGAGAAGACGATGGATGGACGAACTAAGAAAGTTTCAAGGTGTGGACTGGCATAGAAAGACCAGAAACAGACGTAAGTGGAAGGATTTAATATATATATATATATATATATATATATATATATATATAAAGTTATTTTTCATGTATGCAAGAAAGAATTTTCACTATGTATATTTCAGTCCAGTAACTTATACGCTGATCTAGAGAGATACCCTCATATGATTACCCTATGATATAAGGAAATTTTGCTGGTGACTCACATGAAATCCATAACTGATAATATAGGAATACAGGATTAAATGGGGGAGAATCCATTTTATTTCTTTCGATATTAAACGAGAGCATCTTATTTTATCGTATTAGTTTCGCATTGATTTGAATAGCGGACCCAACAAGCAACCGAACATGGTTTCTTTCATCATTTTCTCAGTAATTTGCGACATCTTGCAATTTTCCATCAGTCTCTCTTACTCAATACATCATTGAAATCTTACTTGATATGCGAAGTTACTTGAAGATCGCCTTTCATCCATATGTTTGTACATATTGCAGAAAAAAAACTAATGCCGTGGTCAATCGAATTGGGGAATCAATAAATTGGAATAGCAAACTAGAAAGTATCGTATTTAATGCCTTAACTGAATTCCTTGCGAAAATTGAAATAGTGGACCAGTTTGCAAATACTTGGATGCACTCATTTGTGATAATTTGATGAGCTCTTAAACACACACACACATATATATATATATATATATATATATATATATATATATATATATATAAATATATATATATATATATATATATATATATATATATATATATATTTATATAAATATATATATATATATATATATATATATATATATATATACATATGTATATATATATATATATATATATATATATATATATATATATATATTTATATATATATATAAATATATATATACATATATATATATATAAATATGTATATATATATATGTGTGTGTGTGTGCGCGCGCGCACGGACGTGTGCGTGCGCGTATGTTTATAACACCATTGTAGCTATATTCCATCAATGAATATCCCGGAGATTATTATAATTTGTCAAATGGATTGGCTGAGCCGGAACTGACACAATGCATACTTATAGTTGATAGCATGCATTGATATATTTATTAAAAATATGTTTGTTATTATTTTGTGATTAATTGTATATCCAATTCATGAACAGTTTTTCGAGGGAATTGGGTATAATATATTTTAATCGTGCCCTTCACCCTCATATGGATTAATCTAAAAAAATGCCGCTTTTCGTTTTAAGTCAAGTGATTCCGTTTCTAAAAATGTTGAAATCTAAATAGTTTTTTTCTGCTTTGGTGAATTATATTATTCTTTTCTGCTTCTCAGCGGAATTTGTCCATTGCGATGTTATATCTTCCTCATTGGTTGGTCTTTCTACTAGCAGCTAGTGTGGTACTCTCATACTTTCTTCCAAGGAAATTAGATATGTTGACACTTTTATGGTTCATTTTTTTTTCTTTTATAGAAAGTAGTTTACCCGAAGGTTAAAAAATTACAATTACACTAATTTTAATTTTTTTCCTCAGAAAAATAAAGCATATATTGATGTGCTTTAACAATAAGAATTTATTAAACTTGTAGAGGTTTGGACACATCCAAAATAAAAGAATAAGTAATCCAGTAACTAGACTGAATTTTAACCAAAATCACCGGCGGAATTAATTTAGTTATCGTATACTGTAGCAGGTGGAACGAAATATTCCATGCATTAATGAACACTTGAAATTACATGATGATATTAAACTAATTCAGGCCATTGCGATAAGGTCATAATAACGACATTTAGGTTAATTCAATTTTTCAGATGACCTTGAGCTATTCCTGTGAAATAAATTATTATTATTATTATTATTATTATTATTATTATTATTATTATTGTTAATGTTGATGTTGTTGTTGTGAAATAGGTTAGATGATGTTGTTGTTGTTGTTGTTGTTGTGTACCCTCACGTTGCTAAATGAAATGAATGCTCCCAGTAAGTGTCTCATTTCTTCACTTAAAACTTAATGAACCCTAAAAACAAGCTGCGCATTGTCTAATCTTAATAGACGGCAGAACTTTCATTATTATTCCTTTCATTATTAGCTTATGCAATTCCTTCCACTTCTCTTAGACGGGTTTTCTTTTCTTCTGTCATTTCCTTAATTCATTTCTCCTCAATTCGAAAGCGGAAATTTAATTTTTCACTGCAGTCATTTCCATATTCGAGCTCTTTTCAGATTTATGCCTCGTCAGCACATTCAGATTTCATACATCAGTTTTCTGTTGATTATCTATTTTTCCCAAGGGAATAATCTAATAAAGTTCACTCCGTTATTTGGATTTCATTCTTTTCTCCTTTATTCGCAGTTATTTTACTATTCCCGACGATTTTTTAACTTTATCACATTTCTTCACGACCCTTAATCGTATTATACCTTTCCCGTGTTTGTTTGTCTCCATATTCTCCATTTTGATCTATATTTCCTTTTGCTTCTTTGCTTCATACAACAAATGTCCCTTTTCCCTCCAATCCATCTTACTTCGTTTATTTACTAATTTATTTATTAAAAAAGAATTTCACAATGCACATAATTACAATTCCTCTTCTTGTTTTCACGGAAAACAGGAAATATCTGGCATGTTATCGGCTGACGAGATTTAAAATTTTATTAACAAAAAAGCGGCTCGGCTTTTCCAAGCCCTTGATTAGCTATTGTATCATTAATTCCATCGTATCCTTTTATTTTTTTTTATACATACGCGTATTCAAACCAGCTTGGCTTGTTGCTTGTATGTATTTTTTTCTATCATCTTAAGTGCTGCATTTCATGTTTTGGGAAATGTAATTTTTCCTTTATATATTTATATATTTTGCTCTTGATTATTTTACACTTTTGTATCATTCTGGATGTCATTTTAATATTGTAGCATTTCTTAGAACTCATCTGCCAAGTGTCACCCGTGATGTATGTTTCTCTTTTGCTTATATTCGTCTTTTGGGATTCAAGTTACTTATTTACTTAGAGTTATCAGACTTCTTCACTGTTATCTTATGCTGTCCGTAATTTTCCTTTTTTTTATGGCAAATCATAATATTTATATTATTGCTTTTAAGTATTTTAGTTATTTCCTACTGATTTTTTTGTGATATATTCTTTGTGTATCTCGATTTGTTAACTCGCAATTGCTTTTCTTGTTTGGCCTCTCTTCTATCTCATTTTAATACTTGTTTATTTCCTTTGTGTTGTTGGCTGCCTCTCCCATTTCCCCTGGTTTTCTCCATCTGTTCCTGTTTCTGACATCTAGCCTCCTTTTTCCAGTTGCTGTTTTGTTAATAGTTTTAGTTTCGCCTTCATTTCTCTGACATGCGTCTTTCTAATCTTCCTTTAATTTTCCATTTTCCTCTTCCGACTAAAATTCACTTCGCTGCATCTAATCGTCATGCGATCAAATATTGAAAAGTAATTTAACTTTAATATTTTCCACCGGAGGCAGCATCTAAGGTTATTGAAAAGAAATCTGAGTCGTATTCATTTCTTGAAGTATTTCTCTCATGGTCTCTCATTCAGGCTTCAATTTCTCCAGATTCCAGATTTTGGCAGAGGGAAGTAGCAAATATACTTGGCTAATGGATCCAATGCATTTGAAACTTTCTAAATTAAACTAAAATAAAGCATCGAAAGAAGTTTTTCATCCTTAGCATTAGGTTATATAGAGTACAGTAGTTTTTATTTCATACTGCAGCATTTACGTTTGAGTCACAGATATGAAAGAGTTATTTTAAGATATGATTCATCCATAAACAGGAAAATTTAGATCTTTCTCGGATAATAAGAAGGATGACAACATAGGTCTCTATCTACAGTGGAATACAAATTTAATCTGTATGTATTTCCCTTGTCGATGCAGATGTCCTACTCATGAATTTTATTATCATTTCTTTATGTTGTGACAAAAGGCTTTGAACAACAAGGGTTCAATATTGCGAATAATGAATATGAAATGCAATATTTTGGATATTACAATAACAACAGAAACAACGTTATTTTAGTCATGGAGATTTAAAGATAGAACTATAAATGTAGGCCATCAAGAGGGACAAAAGATAGTTTGTATTTCCTATGCAAATTTAGGTATTTACAGTCTGTTCTTATAAAACGTAATATGGAAAACTGAACATATATAATCATAATAGTAATAGAAATATTTTTATAATATTATTAGAGCAAGTAAAGTGAAAGAATCAAAGAAACTAGTTCATAATTATCTTAAGTATGGGCACAAAAAGACAGAAAATTACGACAGCATATTACGATTTAGAGTGTATTTTTTGTGATCAGTGTAAACGTTTTGTTAATAATATTTTGTTAATTTTTAAAGCAATTTTCTATAACCTGAGTTTTAAGCTTTATTTTAATGAATAGGTATAAAACTGACAAAATTTTTATATAGGCAAAATACATTCGATAGAAGTACCCATGTACTGAATATGAAGAAGTACTTTGTAAATAAATTATAAATTTATCTTGTGTGTGTTTCTGCTGGGTAGTTATTTCTTAGGATTTCTTACACTTTCTTTTATTTTGTCCTTGTTAAATTTGAAATCATTTATTGATTGTAATTTATTGAGGAATATTAAGAAAAAATTAAAAACTTGGCTACAGCCAAATGTTTTCAAGAATATATATTTTTAAAGTTTTGTATCTAACTTTATTTAATGATGTCATTTGTTAATTTTTCTTGCACTGAAGAGGGAGTAATTAAAAAGCTTTTTTTTAATGAATATCAAACAATAACTTTCTGCATATCAAGGTTCAAACACACACACACACATTTCAAAACACAATTTGTTATATCCTAATTCAGAAACCTACTAGATAATCAAATGTTCATGCGTAACTTATGGTTTAGAAGTAAATAAAAGAACTGAACGTTGAAACTGCTACATTTTCAAGGATGTGGAAGGTCATGGAGGACTCTGGAATTGTTGACTTCCAAACACACGTACATACAAACACACAAAAGATGTAATATCCGATGCTATTGTGGGTGTTATTAGTCTGGCTTAGAGGAGGAGGGATTCTCCCTTTCATAAGTACAGACACTGGAGAGAGAGGTTCCTTTGGGACAGAGAATTCAGAGAGGAATAATGGCGGGTTGTCTCTTTTAAAAGTACGTCTATGATTCATTCTTATTTAGAAGTTATGTACTTATCATCACATACAAAGTCAATATTATGAATATTTTATCAGTGTTTCGATATATATATATATATATATATATATATATATATATATGTATATATATATATATGTATATATATATATATATATATATATATATATATATAATTATATATATAATTCGTCTACATTTCAGATGATCATCGTCATCATTTTCTGAATATTTGTGCATGTCTGTGTCTAGACTTGCTTTATTTTATTTAAGTAACGTTTTCCAATACAAAATCGTAGCCTAGTGAAGTTTTATTTTTAATGTTATTTAATTTCTTTTAATACTTTCATTTCAGTATGCCAGAGTTTTGTACTCGAATAAAACGTCTCTCATTTGGGCGCTTAAAAATAAAAGTGGACTGATTTAGGAAAAAGCAAAATTATAGATTTACATTTTAATGAATCACTTACTTATTTTAGGGAAGGTATTGGGCGTTCAAACCCCTCAAATACGACTTTCATAAAACATAACAGTGAATGAATAAAACAACAACATCCAGAAACTAAAGCCTTAATCCCTCTCGCTGATTAGATGATATTTTTTTTTAGTAATATTTTTGAGAGAAAATTGTGCCCTGGAAACTTTAATGAAATATCTAGTATATTCACATCTTGTCCATTGCCAATCTCGTTAATTTGAGATGTAATATATTTCCAATTGCCTATTATTTTTATGAGAAGACATCACATCAATGCATGTCCTAACTTCCATGTCAAAGTTTTTATTTCTTTGCCAAAGTTAATATAATTTGATATTTTGCAAAAGCAAGGAAAGTTTCGTCGTTATTTCTTGGGGCTAAATGTATTTGTTAGTTTTTCGTTCTAAAATGAATTTGGGATTATTGCCTCAAGGCAAAAGGAAAACTGATTTCGGGAGGTAATGGGATTTTGAGAAGCTGAGAGAGAGAGAGAGAGAGAGAGAGAGAGAGAGAGAGAGAGAGAGAGAGAGAGAGAGAGAGAGAGAGAGAGAATATCAAATGATTTTTTTATTGGTTGTAATTCTTTCCATAAATATTGAGATACCGAATCTTAAATTTTAAATGCATTATTTCGCTTAGTTTATTCGTATGTTTCTTTCAATTTTTTTTATAGTCTCTTTACTGTGCAAATTAGCTATGCCTACGCACACATATGTGTGTAAGTATAACGTGAATGTGTGTATATGTATGTATGTGTATATATATGCGTGTGTGTGTGTGTATGTGTGTGTTTATTGAATAACAAATAGGTCTAAATTAAATTTTCAAGTCCTCGAACTGGCAGCTATTTTAGTTATTTTCGCTGATATCCTTTTTACAAGGCCTTTGTACATATCTGAATTTCGGTGAAAGTATTTCACTTTCTTTTACTCTCTCTTCCTCTTCCTTTCTTCCATCTTGTTGTCCTAGCCTCTTTTAGATTTCACTTCGTGGGTGTCGGGCTATATAGCCCAAATTCATAAATCCGGGTTCATTTATTTTACTTCTATAATCTGTTTACATATATCTAGAATTATATGAAATATTATTATCGACATATTATTATTATTTAGAATTATTTTCTATATTTCTAGAATTTTATGAACATTATTAGCGTTATTTTAGTATTGTTTGAAATCAATTTTCTATATTTATACAACCTTATGAGAATTAATACCGTTTGAAATGTGACAAACAAGACAAATGGATCTCCCAATCTAATCGTCAGTTTCTGATAATCATGGTGGGTCTTATCACTGTCTATAAATAAAAGGTCTTCCGTCAGACAGTGCCATTTAATCTGCTTGTGTTTGGCTCTAATTGCATGAAGCTAAGACTACAGAGGCCAGCTGAAGATCCAATTAGTACTAATATGCAATTAATTCCTTCATTAGAAACGAGGAAATATCACTCCAAATGAATTAAGTATGTATTTGAAAGGAAAATTACGTGGAGTCGATTCTTACCACGAAAATCAGGGTTTCATTTACTTCTACACTTGGGCTTTGTTTATTATAATAATTTGAACAACAATTATAGCTATGACGAATTCATAAGCGTCTCTCTCTCTCTCTCTCTCTCTCTCTCTCTCTCTCTCTCTCTCTCTCTCTCTCTCTCTCTCTCTCTCTCTCTCTGTGTATATATATATATATATATATATATATATATATATATATATATATATATATATATGTGTGTGTGTGTAAATGTGCGTGTACGTGTGTATGTATATATTCGTGTTTATTATTATTTTACGTATAGGAATGTTCACTTCTCTCCTCTTTTGAAATGAACTTGTGAGTAGTTTCCCGTCAGTAGTAAATTAACAACAAAGGGATATATTTGGGAAATGTATTAAAGGTAGACACGCTACTCATCTTCAGCAGGTTTGCAACAATTCAATGGAAATTTCAGAAAAATAACTAGAAACTCATATATATTTTGTTGATTATTTATAGCATTACCACCTCTAATTTCGTAAGTTTTATACTACTAAATTATTCATTTGAAATCTTGAATTTCCTAAAATCGTTACCATGTAGTATATTATTGTGATATACATATTTTTGTTGCCAGTTTTCTAGTATTGAGAAAGATGGCCTTGAATTTTATAAGCTCTATTTATAATTGATTATGAACTAATAATCAGGACTTGTTCCATCGAAGAAAATTGGTATTTAAAACGTTGTGTATTTGGCACGACAGATTTAAGTATAAAATTTGGGTAAACTTTCGTAATATATTTCATACTCTCGTTTTTGGTAATAAGTATCTTAGTTAACATAGCTTTTATTATTGTTATTATTATTATTATTATTATTATTATTATTATTATTATTATTATTATTATTATTATTTTTATTATTATTTTATTTTTATTATTTTATTTTTATTATTTTATTTTTATTATTTTATTTTTATTTTTATTATTATTATTATTATTATTATTATTATTATTATTATTATTATTATTATTATTATTATTAGCTACAACCCTAGTTGGAAAAGGAAAATGCTATAAACTGAAGGTCTCCAACAGGGAAAAATAGCCCAATGATGAAAGGTAATAAGGAAATCATTAAACTACAATTGAAGTAATGAAAAATTCAACTAAAATATTATAAGAACATTAATAACATTATTACAGACCTTTCATATATGAATTATAAAAAAGGCGACTTCTGTCAGCCTGTAAAAAGCACTGACACCGACAAAATCCTTTTTTCCACTGAAGACGTTTAATTTCCTCGAATGGCCCTCTCGCTGTCGCTCACAATTTCTTGTTATAATTGTTTTTTAGGAAACTTTTTGTGTCAAGAAGTAAAAACATGAGCAAAATTCAAGAATTGCATTTTGTTGCATATGGTGCAGGTTGCGTTCATTTCGTTTTTCTTTATTCTTTAGCAAAATTGTCTTCATTTTTATAGTCATGTTACCGTTTCTCGCCCCACAAAAACAGCAATGTTATATAAAGTTTATTAAAAATAATGTACAATTTAAACTTAATCTTCATCATTTGAATAGATAAGCTACATTTGTACTGAACATGTGTTTATTTGTGCTGAAATTAAAGAATATCTTATGGTTTACGGTGTCGAGAAATTACAAGAATTCAGATAATTTACCAAACCATAATCACCGCTTGCTCAGTTTACTGTAATAGATGTAGTCATTATTTAAAGAAATATAACTTGTCAGAATAAAAAGATTCGTGGTCCGATCCATCAAATCTTATCTCCGTAATAAAACCTGGAGTTTATTGCTTTTCTGGTAATTTGCATCTATTACACGTGGGAAACCTTTTTTAATGAAAGTTTTAGAGTTTTACGTACAGATGAATGTATTTGTCAGTGAGACATGTTATTTAAGAAGTATTTTGCTTATTCATTTAAAATTGTTTTTACTTTTGGAGAAACATTGGAACTGAGTGAGTTGTCAGATCTGGATCCTTGAATTCCCCATTTAGTCTCATGGTCGTCATTGTGTATTGGAGATTTGAGAAGATAAACGGATTCGTATGATCTCCTTAATGGTGCCATATCTCAATTCAAGTAAATACAAAACTTAAATAACCATTAGTTATATTTGCCTCCATAATGCTTAACATTCTCTAAATTCACAAGAATTGATGCAAAGTGCCAGTGATATTTCGTGTTTGTAAAATTCTCTCTTTAGACGTTGTGATTATCATTAAAGCAGTCGCTTTGGTCTTAGTACGCACGCGCAAAAAAAAAATGGATATAGAATTTTAGATACATACAAAAGATCTATTTGGTGTAGAGATTTAACCCATGTTAAATTCCCCACCTTGCATTGTAGTGGATTTGAGAACCTGTTGTTCTGCATTGTCATTTATGTATTTGGAAATTCCAGGTGTAAGTATACATCAGAGAAAAGTTATTGACATGTTCACAATTATTTGCTAAATTATCACCAATCGTCACATGATAAATGAAGGTTACGAGACATTTTCCTGTGGTTGTTAGATTATCGGTTCTTCAATTCTTTATGTTTTTAATAATCTGATCATAGAAAAGTGCAGGAGGGGGGCCATCCACAAAACATGCACACTGAGCTAACTGAACGACGTGACGGTGCCGGGGATTAATATTCAGACCAGGTATAAGGAATTCAATACACGGCAGTTTTTTATCCAACAAATGAAGCTGAGAATCAGCAGCATGATTACACCTTCAGCAAGTATATCTACACGTTTTGCTGAATGACATAACACTTTAGATGATATGGCAGTTACGGGAATTGGTCGGTAATCTGCAGCCCTAAAGCTACCAGAAAGACATTTAACATCTATCCATTTGAGTAGTATTACCAATCCTCGAACAATTGCAAAGAGAACCTGTTCTTGCTAACTTGTGGGGGGGGGGGGGGGACGTTGGAGCTAATAAATCCGCTATCTTTTTATAAAAAAAAAAAAATGTATTTGGTTCTACACCTCCAGCTTGTATTTCATTACATTTGCAAGGGGAATGAATTGTTAGCATGTTTAGGATACTGGATCTCCACCACCCACATCTTCTCATTATCCAAATTTCTTTAAGTAAAGGCAACTTGTTAGATTATGGGTGTTATTATTTGACGAAAATTAATTTTTAAGAAACAAATCCAGTCTATCTCTACTTTAATTTCACAAAAGCTTGTATATTTGTAGGTTCGTCTAATGTGAGGAATTCTTTTATTCTGCGACACTTTGAATATTGTTCCCGTCTTCACTACCTGATTTGTATCTCAAATTGTTGAATAAAACTGATTGGATTGAAATGGATTAATGACTTTAGGCTGTGTAACCCGGTGCTGGGGCCTGTGAGGACATTCATCGCCCAAATGCAACTGGTAGATCAACTCCCTGCAGTTGCATGATGAGGTGAAAATTAAGAGAGTTTGGAAGAAAAAATGGAAGAAAGGAAGCGGGAAGTTAGAACTTAGAATTCCTTCAAGAACAATTATTGTCACTGTCATTCAATTATCATATGCAATATAGAATTTTGTATAATTCTGGTCTTCCCTTTTATTCGGGGCATTCCTAGGATGTACCATCCATCACGCGCTGTTATAAATGCTGTTAATTTCAAGTTGTTTGCCTTTCGTTTCCTGCGGCACAATACCACACAGTTTTCTGGAAATTTTTGTCACAGCTGTAACCAAATTATTGAATGAACTTCCCAGTCATCGTTGGATATCCAAAAGTTCAAACTTGGTGCAAATGCTATTTTGTTGAACGCAGTCACTTGGTTCTCCTTTCATAGTTTAATTCTTGTTTCTTATTTGTTCTTTACTATTTTCATTTTGTAGTATTTTACATTGTTACCATATTTCTTTTTTAATACTAGGATGCTCTCCTTTTAGAGACAATGTGATTGCAGCAATCTGCTTTTATAACTAGAGATGTAACTTAGCTTATAATAATGTTAATTACGTAGCACCATGCTTCACATGTCTCACACTTTCTTTGGGAAATGTAAATAATTCATTGCAGTATGCCCTAAAAAGAAAAAAAAAATACATAATAAGACATTTTTCTTTAAAGGAAAGTTATTATAATATATTTTTGTTTTTCTGTAATACTGCTACAGACTGCCTTCGCCAACTTGGTGCTATAAAATGTTGGGAAGACTATGTACAAAATATGATGCCGAGTGGAAAAATTTCTTATGAATATATTTCTTATATTAGTAATATATTTGGCCATGATGAAGCCGTAAAGAATAATATTTTTTCGTTCCCTGGAAATCTTCGATAAATTATATTTCTAATGTTAGAAATATTTGGGCGATATTCATTCCAGTCATACCGTTATATTTAACTATTCTGTACCCCTGTTATGGGATTACGTAATACTAGTTCTTTTTATTCCGAGGGTAAGTTTTCATTTATAGGAGACGAATGATCATTTTAACCTCAGCCCCTTTTTACGAGTCTTGCCTAACATCCAGGAATAATTTAAAACGTAAAAGTAATGTGCTAATGTAGCTTATAGGCATTTCATGTATGCCAAGAACTGATATTTTGGAGTTATGAAAGTTGAACCATTGTTTCAGCCTTGCTCCAAACAGCAAATGACCCGATTTCGAATCATATTGGATCGTATTTCTTTAAAAATCGGACCACTATTGTTGCCTTCGCCAAACTCAAAGACGAAGAGTATTTATTCACCCCTGCCGTTGCTTATTTATTTGTTTGTTTGTTTGTTTGTTTTTAAGCAGCTTTACACAAGAGCTACAACACTAATTTTGACTAAACTTTGTAACCATGACCCAAGGATGAATCTGTAACATTTTGGATAAAATGCATTAAAGTACAAGTACGCAGCAGTACTTTTAAAATAATAGTACGGTAATGTAAATGACAAGTATCTGGTTAGTTTATTTTATTTTTTTGTGAACCACATAACGCAGAAACTACCGAACTAATTTCAACGAAACGTGTGGGGTATGACCCAAGGGCAAATTCATTAATTTGTGAAGAAAATACATCGAAGTACAAGTACGCAGTAGAGTTGAGAGTAACATAAGACCTCTTGGCGTAGTGAAGGTATGCTCTCTATTGAGTGCCTCTATTAGTATTGAAATATAAATATTTGGTAGTTAGTTTACCTTAGTTGGTTGCTACCAGGGCAAATGAGCACGGGGTTAGCAACCTCCTCCAGAAAGAATGGTTAAAAATCTGACAAGATAACACCCTCTTTAACCAGAATTTAACTATTCCCAAAGAGGTAGTTTTATTTTTATAGTGGTAAAGTGTTTAAACAAATTCAATATTACGTAATGTACTGCTATGAACATTGTTAAACGTATTAAGTATGTTTTAGTTTATTTTAGTCCGTAAGTTAGCCTGTTAGGTAGGTATCGTTCTCAGGGCTATACATTACTGGGGAGGAAGTTATCAACCTATGTTTCATTGAAGCTGTTACCTGTAAAAAATACCGGAAAGGTAAACGCTATTGGAGCCACCTCTCAAGGCAGGCACCTGTTATGTGTAGATACACACGTGTGTATATGTGTATATATATGTATGTATATATTTTTGTATGTATATATGTATGTATGTATATATGTATATATATATATATATATATATATATATATATATATATCTTTATCTTTCCGGTCACGCTCACTCAGCTGAGAAAGGGAACACTGAGAGGAAATGGGAAGTGTGAGAGAAGGGTTGAATATCTGTTGGTGTGCTTGTGCGTCTGCGTCTTCGTGTGTGCATATCTATCTAGATATTTAGTTGTAATTTATGACAGATCGAGTACACTAGTGTATACACATGTATATATATATATATATATATATATATATATATATATATATATATGTGTGTGTGTGTGTGTGTATATATATATATGTGTGTGTGTGTGTGTGTTTGTATTTGTATTCACGTAACCGGATATGATATATGTTTGTGTCCCAAGTTGGCAAATGTTGTTCCATTGTTAGACATGCATGTTACAATCTCAGTGAAAAGAGTGCCAGGGTCTTTCAGCTCATATAAAGAATGTAGGAGGGGCCCTATGTATTACGTAATCTCTTCTTGCGTGCTTTGTTTCAGTTATTGCTTTTTTGTTTGTGTGTTTCCAATTCTGTTTTAGATTACTACTGGTATAGGTTTACTCCAGAGTTAATGAAAGTTTTGCAATATAAAGAAGGGGTTTACTTTTGAATACGGTGTATAGAAACGCAGTTTTTATGAAGCACCAGTATTAAGAGTATGCTATTTAGTTATAAGAAATACGAGATGCAAACCCTTCAGTAGGAATAAAGGTTATTTCGGTTATGTAATATAGTTACCTTATACTTATTTCTGCTAAACTACACTTGAGACTTCTGTAGCAGCGATGGTTGATCGTGAGTACACACTGATGTGTCAGGTGCTATTGAATAATTAAGTAATTACGCTTCGTCGTTGTGATGTTAACTTGGTGTGAAGCTACTACATACCCTTTTTGTGTTTCGTTAGAAAATATTTTAAAATGTCAGGAGCTTGAGCAACAACAATTTCTGGTGCTTTAATTGAAATCTATTTTTATTTTGTTCATAGATTATTGTTATTATTAAAGGGGGGAGACTAACCAGCCCAATGTGTCGAAATCGACTCTGGCCTGTTCATAGAGACATCGATACTTTTATTAGTATGTTTTGTCAGAGAACTTGTCTGTCTGCTTACGAAAATATATTACACTATGAGAGATGAAATTACCTAAAATATGATAAAATTTCGCTTTTAGCCTTATTTTCCACGAATTATTTTCTTCGATTTAGAGATTCCCTCGCCAATCCTTCTTGAGTTGTATGGATTTAGGAAATCCTCCGGGTATATCGTTTTTTTCGATCGCTTTACAGGCGAAATGCAATTTCTTCTTCGTTTGCAATTACTTTAAAAAGCGAAGGAGATGCTATCCAAGACTTTCAACCAGAAAATCGTCCCATTTCCGTCACTCTCACTATATTTCTCACACAGCTTATTTCAGGAATAAGACTCTCAAATTTGATCGGCTATATTATCCCGCATGGACCCGAAGCTCCTCAGTTTAGGTCGTAACTAGATTATAAAATACATTCGGTGATTGGTTTTATATTAGAATATAACTTTGCATTAAACCTCTTATTTAGAAGTAAGTATATAGCCGATAAACATGAGAGTATAAGTTCTCATATATCTTAGTTTTTGCAGTGTGGCCCGCGTCCAAAGATTCCTGACTGATTTAAAGGATAATCACTCCCCTTCTGAGTGATATTAAAGAAGCCGGCTTTTAACCTTCGAAACTTTTGAGTTTCATTGTGCAGTTTTTTTATATATTCTACCTGGTCGTAGCACAAACAAAAAAATATGTTTGGCGATTTTAATATCAGGAAACAAATCATCTTTCTGTGGGATTTGATAAATTCTATGTTCATAGACATTTGGGGTTTCAAAACCATAATCAAATTTACACTTTATTTAATATCAGAATTTTTTTTTATAATCCAGTACTGGATAAATCACAGATGAGTAACTGAGCAAATAATCGGCATTGGGTGAATGGGGAAAAAATATAAACTTCAATAAAAATTAATGTTTGGTCACTTCCCGTAACTGGGTGACATTTAGGAATAATTTCGTGCTGCTATTATGCATAAGCATTATGTAAATTCATTCGAACCTGTTTGTATAAGTTTATATATTTACGGCCGCATATACAATCTATCAGAGTTTTATCTGTTCCAATTGTTAATATCGTTTCCTAGTTGATGAACACTTTGTGCTTGGTCTCGTTGATTGAGAGTATGTTGTCCTTGGTTTTTTCGTATATACAGTATATCGGAACTATATTATTTTGTGTCCATAGTCCTGACTTTACTTCAGTTGTCAGTCATAGTGAATGTTTTGGTCTCAGAAGATGTATGTAAACATAACATCAATGGGGTTTCGTTTTGAGCTGATACTTTTCCATGAGTTCGCAATTTACGTTATGTTGATAATGATGGTATGATTTTTTTGTTCCTTGACATCGACCTTGCAACGAGGCACTGTTATCCTAAACAGCCAAAAAATTCTGTATTTTTGCTGTTTTTCATAGATGAAATTGTTGATCCTAATATGCTATTTCAGTTTTCAACCTTGCAATTACTTGCAAAAAGTGTGCATTGGTCCTGTAGCTTTCGTAGTATAATTTTCTTGTTCTTTATCCGAGATCAAGAGTCAGGCTTGTAAATATTAAATCATTTTTATGCTATTCCTCATCATTTCCCAATCAACTCGTTCTCAAAACAGTTTTTTTTCCTAAATGCCTCCTCTGTCTCGACGCGAGAAAGCTCATAATTCAACTACTGAAGTCTGATGTAGGATCGAAGTATACTCACTTGTATTTTTAAGGCTTCTCTCTCTCTCTCTCTCTCTCTCTCTCTCTCTCTCTCTCTCTCTCTCTCTCTCTCTCTCTCTCTCTCTCTCTCTCTCTCTCTCGCAAATGCATCTTGATTGTCATCTGACTTATTATTCAATAATCAATTGAGGAGCAGGAATGGTAGGCAAGACAGCCCGATAGTAATTGAATCTCTGAAGACGGATGGATCTTTTCCAGGAATGAACATTTGGATTTTTTTTTTATATGCAGTACTGCAAGCAAGTTGTCTGGCTTCCTAACAAACATATTTACAATGAAGATTATTGTATTCCTGCAATTGTGTTAGGCTTCTCAAATCATATTAGTGGTGTCCCTTCGGGGTAGGTGCAGAGATGCATTTGTGACATAGTTTGTTGGTGTTGGATGGAATGGGCAACTGATGGAAATTTATGCAATTTTTCATATTCTTTATTTTGTCGATAGCAAAATAGATAATTTTCACGTTCTTTGTAACTATGGACATAGCTTATGGCATGCACTACAATTTTTATGAATATATTCAAATGATTTTTTTTTGCAGCTCAATTTATATATGTATATATACTGTATATATATATATATATATATATATATATATTTATATATATATATATATATATATATATATATATGTATATATACTGTGTATATATATATATATATATATATGTGTGTGTATATATACTGTATATATATATATATATATATATATATATATATATATATATATATATATATATATATATATATACAGTATATATATACATGTGCATATTTATTATATATACATATGTACATTATATATAATGTACATATATATACTTATAGATATTTGTCTGTGTTAGAACTGACCTCTTTTCAGCAAGAGGAACATCGTTCAATTCCCAGTGAATTAGGTGTAGTTATGTACCTAAAGGTTAGTCGGTTGTTTTGAGCCATGACAAGGGGGGAAAGAGCACCAAACATCTCTTGAGTACTTTCTCTTAGAAAAGGCAGAATTTATGTTATAATATACATCATCATCATCATCTCCTCTTTTGTCTATTGACGCAAAGGGCCTCGGTTAGATTTCGCCAGTTGTTTCTATCTTGAGCTTTTAAATCAATACTTCTCCCACTTCACGCGTCATAGTCCTTAACCATGTAGACCTGGGTCTTTCAACTCTTCTAGTGCCTTGCAAAGCCCAGTTGAAGGTTTGGTGAACTAATCTCTCTTGGGGAGTGCACAGAGCATGCCCAAACCATCTTCATCTACCCCTCACCATGATCTCATCCACATATCGCACTCGATTAATCTCCCTTATAGTTTCATTTCTAATCCTGTCCTGCCATTTAACTCCCAATATTCTTCCGAGGACTTTGTTCTCAAATCTACAAAATCTGTTGGATGTTGTTTCATTGTCATACCACGAATCATGCCCATACGGTAATAACGATCTCACTAAACTGACGTATAGCCTGAATTATATCTGTAAGTTCAGGCTATTTGATTTCCATATTTAAGAAACCTAGCCATTGTCTGATTTCTTTTTTTTTTTAATCTCATTAAACTCCAATTCTAAAGATCCTGCATTAGAGATCATAGTTCCTAAATGTTTAAATGATTCCAATGATATTTCATTGTCCATTGCTAATTCCGTTCTCATCATCTCTTGTCTATCTTCTATTTATCTTGAACTGAACCTCATTTGATTTTTCATGCATTCTTATAAGTAGGCTTAGCATATAATACTTCTCAATCTTTTTTATTGTTGGTTGAAGGAATATGTTATCGATGAGATATGAATTCCATGACCGTTAGTTGGGTGATAATTATTAAGGTTAGTTCGTTTCAAGGTCTTAAAAAGCATTTTATAGACCTTGGTTGTTTTGATCAATGCGCATTTTATCATCTGACCTTTAAATCAATAGTGACTATTTAGGAATAATTCCACATAAACGGTCAGTGAAGTGTGAGAATGGTAAATCCAAGGATGAAATTAAGTTGGAATTGTTTTTGAGCTGACACAATGGCTGCAAGTTGTTGTGACTGGAATGGCACAATGGGAGGATTTTTTTTTATATTTATATCTGACCTATGACGTATTTCTAAATAGGTATTTTGCTTTATAAATTATTGCCTTTATTTGTTGTAATTTACTTTCCGAAAAATGGGAAAATTTAGTCGGAATATCAAGTACAGAATTACCATTAATATAATAGCAAGGTTTTACAAGAGAATTTTTTTTTCAAAATACAGACAAAATCATTAATTAGAATAGGACACTTCCCCTTAGGAGACAAACTTTGCACTTTCCCGAAGTAAGAAAAATGCCATCCACTCGAAGAATTCCACAAGACGAATGAGTAAGAAAATTACACTGTGTACCCGAAGGAGTACAACTGTTAAAGCAAGAGAAATCACTCTTCACCTGAAAAACGAAATAAAGTGTTCAAGAACACTACGGAGAGAGAGAGAGAGAGAGAGAGAGAGAGAGAGAGAGAGCGAGAGAGAGAGAGAGGGGGGGGGAGTTCCGTGTGGTGATCTTGATGCTCTAATTATGAGATACCAGTGTACGAGACCCATCAAAAATGAAGGCTAAATATTCAGTTAGATATACACACACGCACACACACAGACGCAAAGCTTCCCAGTCCCTCACCCCCCTATCCAAGGGACGGGGAGAGATCTAGTAGCTATACATCTGGCAACGCTGCTGAGCGTAACTGGAAAGATATATATATATATATATATATATATATATATATATATATATATATATATATATATATATATATATTTGTGTGTGTGTGTGTATGCATGTATCCAGCCACTTGTTGTGTGTTATATTGGAGAGATCTGTAAAAGTAGAAAATCACAGAAGAGGAAAAACAGAATATTTATTTTCCAAACAGAGAAAGGACATTTTACAGTTACAGTATTGCATTCCCCGCATTTGGCTTTTCGTTTATATTATAATTATTAATGATTACTTTCTCATATAAACAAGTCTTCTATCGTTATGTTTAAAATCAAAATCTGCTAAGATTAACTTGCTACTTTTGAAGTATTCCCAATTTGTTTACGAAAGTATATATTTTCCTGTTTCATTTTCTAGTTTAACTTTACTGAGGATATTGACGGCCAAATAATTGTACGAAATTCATGTTTTAAACACCACCTGTTGGAAGTACAGTAAAGATGCCAAATAGGGAATAGAGAGATATAACTAATACTATGCTATGACTGTTTTAAATTGTATCCATTAGATATATACAGTATATATATATATATATATATATATATATATATATTTATATATATGTATATGTATATATATATACACACACACACACACACACATATATATATATATATATATATATATATATATATATATATATATATATTGTATGTGTGTGTTAGAAAGCATAATTTGCATGTACACCATGAGTTGAAATATTCAATAGAAATTTTTAAGTACACATATTTCATACGTAAGGAAGGTTTTTTTCTGAAACGTATGAGTAGGATATGGATAACTTCTTTAATACTTTTCCTTAGATCCATCTATCATAATAGAGATATCTATGACTCCATAAATATCGGACTGGAAACTAGACAGTATATTATTAGTCAACTTCTATATGAATAAAATAATGTGGTAAAATATTGAAAGTTATTAAAGTCCATTGTCTATATTTTGGTGTTTTTTATGTGACCTTGACTTTAAAAATGGACATTATGTGGAGTTGATTGAATGGATATTTTCGTAAATAATTCGAACGAATAATGTAACTAGAATATAAACATTAATAATTTGAATGAAGTAACTATGATGATGTTGTCCAGTAATGTCGAGGTAATTATATTGAAAAATAAAATAAGACTAACTTGAAAAAGTTTGTAATGGTGATATTTTTATATTATGTGAAATATTATAGACCGTTTTGTTAGTTTAATATGAAATCCTGCTAAAATATTTCCTTTTTACTAACGTTAGTGTTTTTTCTCCCGTAGGTACGTATTGAATCTTCTTCCTTAGTGAAAAGACAAGCATGAAGGTTGGAAAATTAATAATGTAAGTAGGTTTCCTGGTATTGGGAGCTTGAAGCCTAGAAGATAAGAATGATTACGCCACTGTGTCCTGTAGTTAACAGCGCAACATAAAGATCGATTTCATTCCTTTAAAATTTGCGATTATCCAAGTGCAAATATATTAATGTGATGTAACACATTTCTTTTTCTCTACTGCTTCTAACCATTCATTGTAGGAAATCGTAATTAGGATTGGTATCATTCTTTTAGCTGCTGTGATAATTATGACTTGTTAAAATCGTAAAATTTTCTCTATATTCTTGATAATGAAAAAGAAATATGATTAACTTATTTTTTCAGTTTTTAGTATCTTGCCCCATAGTGGTAAAATGAGGAGGTAGGGGAATACATGTGGAGTGTTCAATGTGTGGCAGAGAAAATTACATGCGAGAAGACTTCACGAATATAGGTGTCCACGAAAGAAATACTCAACGTTTACCTAATATAGTATATTTTAGAGAAATTAGTCTTTTATTACAAGCAGAATTGACATAAATCATCTTTTTCCCCCACATTAAAGGGTTGATTGCCTGATGCACCCTCTGCAATGCCTTCTATCTAAAGCACCAACTCCTTTTCTCCCCATATCAACCTTCACCTTATCCTGCCTTCTAATTCTCCGTGTCCCTCTTGATCCCCCCCCCCCCATAGGTTCCTTCGAAGCCCTCCTCATTCCTTCCCCACCATCCATCTTCAACACATGTTCATACCATCTCAGTCGTAACACTCTTATCAGAATTAACATAAATGTTAGTTAAGAAACCCAAGATTTTAATATTGGAACTCTGATATGCTTTGTAAATTAAATGTCATATCAAAATTTATCGCTGGAAAACAGTTTTTCGAGATTTTCTATCATAATTTAGAATTTCAGAGCACTTTTGTTACATTCGTGCGTAATCATTTCTCTGATAAATCAGGTGATATAAAGGATTAAATAATGATACTGTTATGATGAAAATTGTTTGATTTGTTTCAAGTTAAAAGTTACATATCTTTATATATATATATATATATATATATATATATATATATATATATATAAATTATATATATACATATTAAAATGTGTATATGTATATGTGTTTATATATATATAACCATGCACGAGATGCTGAATTGAATTCTTATTTGTGCACCATGTATCGGCGCATAATGGATAAGTGCTTACTCGATTTAATATGTGGTGTTTGGGTTTTGATCTTGTTGCTCAGAATAAGAACTTTATTTCATTAACACATGCTGGGACATTCGAAGGGGGTAATTCCACAGATAGTGGTGGTGGGGAAAGGCTGGTCTCTGGGGGTAGGAATCTAATTTTTCTGAGCAGATGACTCTCATTAACCAAGGAGAGGCAGTTCAGTGAGGAGAAGGAAACCTTGGTAGATTGAAAGGGGAAAATTTCTTTGTAGGCTAGCTATGGCTAGTCACGATTCAACTACAAAAGGATATTGACTGTGCCTCACTGATAGGCCACATTGGAAACAGAAACTTATGTGCATCCTGACCTTAGCTTTATTACACCAAATACTGTCTAATAAGTTCATATAACAGCCATACCTAAATTGACTAGTAAGGATAACAGGTGCTTCCAACGTTATTTGGATGTTGATCAGATCAAATGGAATTGGAACGATATTGAATGATCGGGTTAGGTAGGGGTTCCATGAATATATCTGTATTCTCTTCATCAAAGTGGATCATCAGGGGTTAAAAGTATATATCTTTAACCTATGTAATTTCAAAGGCTCAAATTATTGACTTAGGATCAAAGCTGCATGCAATTTTGAGTAAATGTGGCCTTTGTCAGAAGTAGAAAAGCAATGAAACGTTATTTTCAGCACTGTTAGTTCCAAGGGAATTACTGTAATATAATTGAAGATGAACTAGCAATGATAGGCCAATGCCATTTAATCCAGCCTGACTAGATGAAGGTAACGGCATAAAAGCCACCTTGATACGAAATTAAGAAAATATCACGACAGCTGTAGATTGCTGTTCAAGCTAAAAAGACTGCATAAAGGAGTTTCTCCAACCACACCAGACAGGACAGGGGAAATCGTAGCTAGAGGCCGAGAACCTATGGTCCACCAAAAGTAGAATGTTTGTTAGAAGAAAAACATGACATATCAAATTTAGAAATTGCAGTTCATTGGAATGAAAATCTCGATCAATCAATCAGCCCCAAACTATGGTAGCTCCTTGCAGAGCCAAGTGCTGGTAATTTTGTGGCGCAGATGAAGTATCACCCACGAGGCGAAGTAGAATTTTGCATTTTTCGAAAGAGAATATATTTATACAGTAAGGCAAAAATTATGGTTGATAGTATAGGAAAATAGTTATATCATGTAGCCTTTTTCATAACGTGTAATTTATATTATGAATAGCCAAATGACCAGCACGAAAAGAGCACTAATCATATTTCGCCTGGCTGACCAAGCCATCTTTGAAAAGGCTGCCATATTGAAATTTCAAACAAATATCACATTTCTCCTAAAATCTGTTAAAAAATACATGTTTCAGATAAATTTCAGCCTTGTGTCATAAACTGTAATATCGCATGTGTTTTTTGCTTCGCTACTACAAGAAAACGCTGCAATTTAGAAAATTAAATAATATATCGTAAAGCCTGTAAATCTGGACAAACGAAGCTTCTTCTGATATTAAACAAGATCTTAAACGGAAATTAAGTGAAAATTTCATGAGTTTGGTATGTTAATGAATATATATATATATATATATATATATATATATATATATATATATATATATATACATATATATATGTGTGTGTGTGTGTGTGTGTATATATATATATATATATATATATATATATATATATATATATATATATATATATATTTATTATAATCCTTAACCTACATACATACCACTAGAGGTGATCATGCCATGTAATCATTTATAAAAAGGGCAATAACTTGATATCAAATTCCCCTTTCTGAAATTGAGGATAACAGTTACAAGGGGTAACTAGAATTTGCTTTTTCTCGTTTTCACACTATTTATTATTTTACAAATTCAGAAACTACTTACACCTGCAACTGTTTGGTGTGAAAGGTAGTAGTTACAAATAAGAACTGGAAGCTGCCGTTACAGGTTTCAGCGTCATATTAACATTCGTATAGTGTACACAACCGATGTCTATAACAGCAGCAGTGAATGCTGAATTGGCAGGCAAGTTGTTAGAAATTAAAACTGGAGTAATTCATGACAGGTATCGTTTAATTTTTTCACATTTATAGTAACATCTTGCAACTACAACTGTTACTATTTGACATGCATGCTAGCAGCTGTAAATAGAAACATACAGCTGCTGCTACAGCTGTCTGCACGGTGAAGTCATTTTCAAAAGCAGCCACAGCTTGCAAATAAACTTGTGGCATATCGGGCAGGCGGACTGATAGACTAGTAGATACATATGGCAACTGTAATTAGCTGCTCCAAGTGGCCTTATAGCTAATTGCTTCATATATATATATATATATATATATATATATATATATATATATTTATATATATATATATATATATATATATATATATATATATATATATATATAACTGCAACTGTGACTGCTGGGAATAGGAAGTTGATGCCAGAGGTGGCCACATCATATTACCTTTCACATGTACAGCAAATATTTATACCCACATCTGAGACTACCAAGTAAGCAGACTACCTTTTACAAATGGGAACGGAATTGTTGCTGCAACAGATTGGTACATGATTTTTTTTTATTGCATTATAAAGAAATTCTAATAAGATTTTTGGTAATTAATCTATCCTCCAGAATTTTTTTAATTCTTTCATTCTACCATTTTTTTGAGTATTGTTCTCTTTTCGGTCACTTCAGCTGCTGATTCTTCTTAATTTGTTTAAACAAAAACTTGCGGCCTTTTAAATATCTCATTCCTGATCTGGATATTAATCTCTGGCACCATCATTGGGTTAGTTCTTTGAATATGTTGCATAAGGTTTGTCATAATTCTGAACAACTTTTTCATTCAAATCTTATCAGACACTACTGTCCTTTACTATGTAATAAGTATTCAGTTATTTCTAACAGCCTTGTCTTTCCCATCATAATGCTCAATAATACGCAGTATCCTAGAAGTTTTATCCAAGCTGTGATCCGATTGCAGAAGGATCATCCTAATTCGGCAGTCAAATCGGTGGAATTTCAAAAGTTCAAACTTGTTGCAAATGTTTTCTTGTTGAACTGGTTGACATAAGTCTTGTTTCATATTCTATACACGACTGATCTCTATTAATATTACTGATCGTAATATTTAAAAAAAAAAAAAAAAGTATTTTTGTTATATGGATTGTTCATTATTTATCTTTCATTTACCCCGTGGGCAGCTTTCCCTGCTGGAGCCATTAAGCTTGTAGTGTTCCAACTATACTCAATTTTTTTAATGAGTTGCATATGCACTGACTCGCAGCAGTGCCCTTTAAGCTCGGAAAAGTTTCCTGCTATCTGATTGGTTAGAATTATCTTGCCCAACCAATCAGCGATCAGGAAACTTTTCCGAGCTAAAAGGGCACCCCTGCGAGTCGGTGCAAATCTGCCTTACTAAAAAGAATTTACTATAGGGTTGTAACTTGGCTAGCAATACAGTAGTGATGATATTAATGATAATACAGTAGTAGTTGTTGACTACAACTTCTGCTAGTGGGCAATCAGGTTAGTATTTACGTAAGGGAACGGAAAGTCGTACCACAAATGGCTTGACCATACACCTTTTCTCATATACAGTAACATCATATAACTGTGACTGCTGGGCAGGCAGGATATCAACCTCAAATGGAAACTGAAAGTTTCTGCTAAAGCTAGCTGCACTATATAATAATTATATGTGCAACAACAGCTTATGACTGAAACTGTCTGACTGTAAGATAAGCAGTTATAAATGGGAACTGAAAGTTGTTACAAGTGACCACATCACTTTAACAATAACATATGGAGCAACAACATAAGCGACTTCTGGGCATGAATGCTAGAATTATAAATATGAAGTAGAAGTTGTTGTCATAGAAAGTCATACTGTGTAATCTGTAACATATACAGAAGTAGCTTATGAATACAATTGTGACATGGGACAGGCAGGTTAGCTGTTACAAATTAGAGCTTGAAGTTGCTGGTATTGGCCATGTATGTATGACAACATAATACTACAAATGCGAAATGGGGACATTCAGTCTAGCAGTTACAAACATGAACTGGAAGTTTTATATATATATATATATATATATATATATATATATATATATATATATATATATATATATATATATATACATAGGTGCTTAAGACTGCAATTGATACTTTTATTATTTAAAACAAAAACTTTTACAAATAATTTAGTTAGATTAAAACAAATTTCTGTGAATCTCCTTATTTTGGCATTTAATTTTGTTCTCATTAAGATGCACCAACCTGTTCCTATGTGTACTTGAGTGATAGGCGTATGAACGAATTCTCGATATAGGTTTCAATTGGATTAATTTTTCATAGTAGATATAACCGATTTTTCCCCTAATAAGTCATACTCTCATTTACGGTTCTTGTATCTTTTCTATTGCTATTTATAGATTATTAATACGAGCTTCATTAGTGTACCTGTTACGCAGCCTTTCAACTGAGGTGGCTTAATCAATATTCTTAATCATGAGTGATGTACCCACCGCATTTCGAGAGGTGGCTATGCGTCGCCATATACTCATGTCTTATATGAATTTATGAATTGTTCAATTTTTTGATTACTTAGCTGAAGTTTTACCTTTTCTTATAATATGACTCACTTATTTCTCCTTTGAATTCCTTATATATTGTTTTTATTTGCTGTTTAGTGTAATGGTTTATGCCTTTGCAATATGTCTTTTCGAAATTCAACGCGTTTAGTTTTAAATAATATAGCGAGAAGTATTTCGATAAGTATGGTTCTTAGTATATGTAGAAACGCTCTCCAATTCAGCATAGTCTCATCTTTTCCAGCAATTGTTAACCTGAATTATTTTATGCTATGATATTCTTGATATGGTCTACATGTATTCTACATCATTCGTAGTTTTATTTAATGTAGAAATTTGTGCACCTTGTTTTGCACTTAAGTCTTAATTCCATAAAATCAAGGCAACTAATTGCTTCAGCATTACTGCACGACCGTTTCGTGTTTCCCCTTAATTATTGACGTAGACGTTTGTACAAACATATTATTGTTGTTTGTAAGACTTTGATGCTGGTAACTGAAAGGATAATATAATGTTTGTAAAGGGATGAAAAGGTTTTGGCGTCAAGGTTATAGTGGTATTAGGGCCGATGATAACATAGGAAGGTTATGCTAATGATGTTGATGTCATTGAAAGGGTTCCCGTGTTCTGTCCTTAGATTCAATCCTAATAAATATCCGTAAGTGACAAATGGATGCCTGGGGGGAAAAAAAAAAAAACTTGGAAGTAATTTCTGACATTTTTAGATAATGTATTTTGAGAAACATGCAATCAGTATTTAGATATAGAATCCTTATGGAGTAAGGTGATTGTGAGATATTCTACTTTTATTAGATATTTGATGAGGTCGAAAAGATAAAAAAGTGATATTGAAATCTTTCTCCTTCCATTAGTATGTTGAAATTTAGGTATAGTTAAGGTAACTATTGATTAACTGTAATTATTTTCACAGTAAGTAAGGTTTCAAAGCACAGTTTATTTTAAAAAAATCGTTGTAAAATTATCTAAAATACATGGTCACAAAATGCACTAGGCGAAATACTGTGCATTTCTTGGGTTTTATGTTTTATCTTTCAACATCCGTACTGTATCATCAGTCTTCCATGAGCCTTCTAATAATTTAAGTGGTTAACAGACCGTGGAATAAGTAGTTTATATTTTGTATGTATTAGAAGAATATGCGAAAAAACTAACGAAGTGTAGAACAGAGCAATGAAATACACACAATGTTGCATTTCCTCGCTGATTAAGTTATGAAGAGATTTTTCTTAAGAATCTTAAGTGAAGACCAGATGACTTGTCAGCATTCGTTATATCGGTTAATATTTTTTACTGTGTATCTTGTTCATGTTGTTGTCAGTTCCCATGTATTTCCTGCTCTAATTATCAAGATGCGTCATCTGCGCAGCTGACATCTCCTAATAGTGCTTGGTCCAAGGTAGCAGAGATGCACTGTGTGTAAGCTTCCATGGTCAGTGATGTCTTAAATATCTGCGGTGACCGCAGTTGCTCATCTGTTCTTTTTTGTGTGTAATTAGACTTTGACTTTGGGTTGTTACACCCTAACAGCAGGTAGGCAATTACAGGCGGAAGCTGGTAGATCCTGCAAGCAGCAATATGATGTGACCTTTCTGGATTTTCTAGACAAGTGACGGGCACAATTTTCCTACTTTTTACACAACTTTTTATTCATCCGTTTATTAACAGATGATTGTTAGATATTTTGCCAAAATTATAATGTAAATAGGGAAACTTAGATTTATAAAAACTTTTGGCAAAGAAAATTGCCGGTAGCGCTGAAAAGGTTGGAATCAAGTAAAATTCTAAGGTAATTTAACATATGTTTTTAATTTTCACTCGTGTTGATTCTAATTTACCTTTGTTTTACCTCGGACTTTGGATTTAATTTTTCCAGACAACTGTCTGAATAGTCATGGACTGTATGCCTTTTCAAATTGTCACTTTGAGTCGTATTGAAGAGCCTCTTTACTTCTTTTTAGTATTGATTATGTTATGCATAATTACCTCACCGATATATAAAGTTTAAATGTTATTTAGAAAATTACGGGCAATGTTGATATAAAAGTAAATATATGTTCAAAGATGAATTCAGATATTGCTTATAAATTAGTGTGCTTGTGCACACAGACAAGCACGCATAATATTATTATTATTATTATTATTATTATTATTATTATTATTATTATTATTATTATTATTATTATTATTATTATTATTATACTGTTCTGTTATGTATTCCACCAGTTTGCCAGATATACCAATATAAGGATTGTCATATGAATATCCTGTATCTCATAGAATTTATTTTTATTTTATTATTAAAAATTTTAGCGAAACGACTTCTGATAACTCGGACCAACTTTACAAAAATCAATACACTACTACTAATGATTGTTTCTGGAGAACCTAAATTCTTTAGCTTACCTGGACTTCCATAAGCCCTGTTATTACACCAGATTAATTTAACTTTTAAAACTTCTCTTGGATACATTGTACCTTGAGCTTTATTGCACCCACGTTGCTTTACAACTTTTATATACGGTGGTACTTATATTAAGTGAGGCCAAAAATAATTTTACATGCTTTCCTCAATTACTGCGTAAACCACAGGTAGCTTTTATTTGAAAAAACATACTCAAAATTATTGCTTGTACAAACATACTCAAGATGTAAAAGTTCCTCGTCCTCCTCCTTATTGGAACTTGGCCTTCTTACTCGTTTTTAAATATGTTAGATTTTAAATATTTCATTGTTAGGTTATTTATTCATTTCAGTTGTTTGTCTTAAGTTATTAATTGTTTATTCAGCATACTCTAATCGGCATCAATTGCCGCTGATGTTAGGATGCCAGATAATCACCAATCATTCATTTATTCCTCTTCCCGAACCCACGGAATATTGTTTTCATTGTTGCAATAAATATGCTGACAGGTATGATTATTGTCTCTAGCAGTTTAAAAGGGTAACTCGGCTGTATCTCTTGCCCCGTGAATACCCACTTAACAATTGTAACGAGCGTAAACCCGCCAAAAAACGAGTATAGTGTTGTTTCATTGCTCGTGTGAACTGGGCTTAAGCATAGGGCATATCAAGCACGCAAAGGGAGACACACATCCATACCCAACACTGACCAACACCAACTTCGCTGATCTGAGGTCAGTCAATGTCTTGCCAGAGATTGTGATGCCCAAACGGAACGTGAAATAATGTACATACCTATCATCATCATCATCATCATCTCTTTCTACGCCTATTGACGCCAAGGGCCTCGGTTAGATTTCACAAGTCGTCTCTGTCTTGAGTTTTTAAATCAATACTTCTCCAATCATCTCCAGCTTCAGGCTTCATAGTCCTCAGCCATGTAGGCCTGGGCCTTCGAACTCTACTAGTGCCTTCTGGGGCCCAATTGAACGTTTGGTGAATTAACCTCTCTTGGGGAGTGCGAAGAACATGACCAAACCATCTCTATCTCATCCACATATGGCACTCGAGTAATTTATCTTATAGTTTCATTTCTAATCCTGTCCTGCCATATGCATACGTATAACAATCACATTTGGCCAATGAGTCATTTACCGACAAATTGTATAGTCTCGTTTTCCACAAAAGGACTTCAGTAGAATGGAGGGTTTTGAGAAAGCAATAGAAAAATAACCTAAGGCACCGAGGAGCCAACAATTATTCACACACAGGATGTATTAAAATGAAAGGTCAAATCGCGACCTAACTGGCCTAAAAAATACCTTCAGTTTAAACAAATAAAACTTTTTTTCAATATGGTGATAAATGTTTTGGGAACTTTCATTTCCTGGATGTCTAGGTAATTTTGTTTATTAAATGAACGAGTCAGTAGTTAGCTATTGGTAACCTCCATTTAAAGGGTACGGGTCTCAAACCGGGGAATGTCTTCACAAAACGGTGGATGCTTCATGGCTGGTTTGGCTGATAAACATGAGATCTTTTTAAGCTTCCCTCCTTCCCGCCCTTGGGTATACTTCACGAGGTTTCACCCAGGCGGGAGAAACTATTTGATTTACTGGACTCCCAAGGTGACTCTTGACTTCAGGTGTACTTAATCTGACTGTTAAATGTTGATATTCCATCTGGCAAAATACGCACCCTAGCTACTTACTACTTAAAAGGGGATTCTCTCTCTCTCTCTCTCTCTCTCTCTCTCTCTCTCTCTCTCTCTCTCTCTCTCTCTCTCTCTCTCTCTCTCTCCTGGAATGAACCAAAAATATAATTATATTATGGTGGTGTTAGCGTAAATATAAAACAGCAGCACAGTTATTCAACTTGGACGATGCAACACATATTCTGTAATGCCGCTGAAGTTCAGTTAACTGGAAAATGAGGATAGGTGATTACGCTCGAATTCCAGAATGAGAGATTATAATATTCAAAGGAGTATAAGGCAATGATTGAGTAGGCTAGCTGCTTTCAAGATATAAGTAAAAGGAGGGTAATGTTCCGTCCTATTCAATAATCCTTAGAAACTCACTGGATATGACTTTCTAAATACATATATTTCATCATCAATTTATTCAGGGACACATAAAGTGCTTCTGGCTTCAGCGCTATCTCCAAACGAGAGTGCCATCGGTTGCTTTGATGCATCTTCAACCATTTGTGTCGAAAGCATCTTCCTCCACCAAACCCTTCCTCTTGAAAACCTCCTTCATTTTATCACGCCTTTTCATCTTGAGCTTCCACGTCTTAGACGGGTCACAACAGCGATATTTCTTCTCGTCTAGACATTCCTTCCTAGCTAAGTTATCGATTGATATTGAGGGCTTCTAATTTCTTTTTCAATAAAATACATTATTTTAAGGTGCTTATAATCACTATTTATATTGCATGTTTGAGTAACACATTTATATACGTAATATGGAAATTATAGGAAAAGGTAAATGTAAATGAAGAGTTACTCCTTTTTATTGCAATTGCTTTCTCATATTTGCAAGAAAACACGAGCGTGAGTAATGTAGTGATGACATTGATTAAAGTTGATTGCATTACAAAATAAACAACCTAAATTAAACGAATGATTCCAAGATCTACTCCATTATTATTATTATTATTATTATTATTATTATTATTATTATTATTATTATTAGCTAAGCCACAACACTAGTTGGAAAAGCAGGATGATATAAGCACAGCCGGCCCAACGAGGAACAATAGTCCAGTGATGAAAGAAAATAAAGGAAATAAATAAACCGCTGGAGAAATAATGAACAATTAAAATGAAGTATTTCAAGAACAGTAACAACATTAAAATAGATCTTTCATATATAAACTATAAAAAGAGTCCCATGAGTGGGGTAATTTTGAGGAATTTGTGGAAGGGAGGTTAGCTATTGAATTTGCTTGTAGGAGTAGGAGATAGGGAATTTGGAATTTGGGAATTTGGGAAGTACAAGGGCTTGATGATAAGAGGAAAAGGGGAAAACCACTGGAGCGAATGCAAGGTTTAAAGCTGGCGTTCCCGACCAGGAATATCGATCATTGTAAGGAACTATAATTCGAATGATTTCCCCCTTCCTAATTGCACGTGAATTAATAGGAAATTGGTTATTTGGATAAATTGGATTATGTACTTTTAGTTACTTTAATTAATTGTTTTTTTTTAGGGGCGCTGCTCCTTCATATAATTTTTTTAGATGCTCTGGTATGATTCAAATTATTTTTACAAGCCCTTTGTTTATTTTTCATTCTCTCTCTCTCTCTCTCTCTCTCTCTCTCTCTCTCTCTCTCTCTCTCTCTCTCTCTCTCTCTCTCTTCTTTATTTAGGATATTCCTTTTTTTGCATGATATATATATATATATATATATATATATATATATATATATATATATATATATATATATATATATCATCCCTCGTTCATTAATTTTCCTTCTCTGCCTA
>NC_090725.1:100868337-100878337 GCF_036898095.1 Palaemon carinicauda | reverse complement strand
AACCCAATTATAAATACATAAATAAAGTTAGCGCCAAGTGGAAAGCATCCTTCCATCGTCACTCAATAGTGAATCCGTAAACTTGTGCTAAGAGCTGATTTTGATGAATTCACTAACTACATTTATGGAGAGGATCTGTCGCTTTTTATTAAGTACCAGTAGAATGCCTGAAAACTTTAAATCAATAATAATAAGTACCAGTATATTAGATTATTAAAAATGCCGAAAGTAATTTTTTTCTATGACGACTACCCGTGAAATCTCCGCCAGTTTCTGCCAATAATTAATTATCTGGAGGGCGCCACGTAAAACATTTTTTTTCTATCAACCTTCATCATGAACACATTAACCTTTCATGAGATTTCCTGCAGAGGAAAACACGCACACATCCAGGTGAAAACATTATGCTTTCTGCCGAATTATTTTTATTTGTGGTATTGAAGGGTCGTATATGTGCATTTTTTTCTTTTTAGAAAGTTCCATGTTCTCTGATTTCTCTCTTCGGACTGGACATTTACATGTAAGCTGTGTAAGTAATAAACCAGCCCAATAAAACATGGTTAAATCCTTAAACCGCAGTTTACTATTTTGCTTTTATTAATAAACCGCAGTATGCTAAGAACATTTTAAATGGGGAAAGAGGAGAGATGTGTTTGTTTTTTATGAGGTGGATTTTGTGGTTGTATGCGCGTGTGAATACCTTTTGAGTGGTTTAACTGCCGTAGGATGAGGACTATCAAGACCTCACGTCAGTTTTACTTTTCCCTTTATCTCTTTTCTTCTGAATCCTAGTTGCTACATGCATTTGTAGACTGACAACTAGGTATTTAGTTTGCTACTTAGTTGTAAACAGGCATTCTCCATTTTTATAGAACCGCTCATGTGTTTCCCCTCGCCAGGTCCAAGACTCAAACGCGGAAACTTAACCTTGCCAGCTGGGTGCACTATTGAAAGTGCCACAGAGAGAGAGAGAGAGAAGAGAGAGAGAGAGAGAGAGAGAGAGAGAGAGAGAGAGAGAGAGAGAGAGAGAGAGAGAGAGAGAGACAGAGAGAGAGAGATAATTATTACCGTTATCAGGCTTCTGAGGCATGTATAAGCTAGAACTATGATGCCAGGTGTTCATCATAGTAGCATTCTTAGATTAGAGTGGTGTGAATTGTTACTTACTTCATGACTGGTGATTTATGAAATGAGATATGCAGACGATGTAACTAGTTATTATTATTACTTGCTAAGCTATAACTCTAGTTGGAAAAGCAAGATACTATAAGCCCTGGGGGCCCAACAGGGAAAACAGCCCTTTGAAGAAAGGAAACAAGTAAAAATAAAATATTTTAAGAACATTAACAACATTAAAATATATATTTCCTATATAAACTATATTAATTAACAAAATAAGAGGAAGTGAAATAAGATAGAATAGCGTGCCTAAGTGTACCCTCAAGCAAGGGAACTCTAACCCAAGACGGTGGAAGACCATGGTACAGAGGCTATGGCACTACCTAAGTCTAGTTTTGTGCTTAAAGCACCCCATCCCTCCACCAGTACAACATGGAAATCCTGCTTGCCTTAGCAGTTAGGAGTTTGAAATGTCAAAGGGGGTTAGTCTGTGGGGTATGCGGCTGTTTTGCTTGCACTCCTACTCCATTCACGTTGCATAAATAATAAATCTGAATATGAATCATTTGGAATATTGATAATACTCATTTTCCTGTCGACTGACTCCAATCACAAAATAGAAATATAATCCAATGTTATAATCCAGAGCACTTGTGCATTTTTTGCAGGACTTACTACTTCTAAGATTCAGATTCAGATTTTGGCTTTACCAATACTGCAATAAATGTTTAATGTCTGAATGTCGAGCATTTTCATGGATTCTTATCTTTTGGAGAAGTTGGTCGAAGTGGTCCCTTCCCCTTACTGGCCAATGGTGATTATGATTTATCCAGTCGCTAGAAAATAACACTTTTTGAGATGCCACGGTGCCACACTTCCGAGTGCCATAAGTCTTCCAACCCTTTGATTGAAAAACTAGAACAGTCATCCGGCCAGTCATGAATGACGATGTTTTATAAGTTGTAGAAAGATTGCAAAACGCCATGACAACTTTGGGTGTTGTGATTAGTTACTATTTATATGTGTACATTTTTGCTGCTTGGTTAACTTTCATTTGTTTCATATTCTTTTCTTTTTAAACTTAATTTTCCACTGGAGCATCTATTTTAGGAAAACTTAATATGCTAGTCTATAACCTTTCTTTTTTGCTTATAGTATTATTGTGAATACTTTTACATTCTGAATTATAATAATACGTAGCTTGAACATATTAATTATTTTGTGCTATCCGAGAAAGTTATGTACAGTATAATAGTAATCTATTCGCTAATTTAGTAATGTACTTCACGCAAATAAATATCTTGCAAACACTGATCTACACTATCTATGTCTATGATATAAAACGTCAGGATTTCGAAACGCATTTTTCGACCAGTGCATCAGAGCAGTGGGCCTATATTTCAAAATCATGAGCCTCTGCTTTGTTAGACATTCTTTTCAACAGTCAGCTAAATGTCATTATGAAAAAAAGAAATTTTCATTAAGAGACGAGGAATAAATCGCCCAGAAGGTAAAGGATGTTCTACATAATATTTATGATATTATCTTTAAGTGGTGTTGTTATTTCAAGAAAATTGTCATCAAGTTTAACTTTTGAGACATTCTCGTGTTAGTGAGAAATTTAACAATTATATTTGTATTGAATAGGAACTGATCATATCTTTTTGATGGTTTCACTTATTACGAATGTTAAAATATAATTATCTAAATGGAGAAAAATGTAAATGCATTGATGTTTTAAAAGTAATAGTCATGGATATTTATATTGGAAACGTATCAGAATCTAGTTATTCGGTGCTCACAAATTAACCCATTTAGCTAACCGTATTTCGCTTTTTCTCTGCATCGTAAAATGATGTTCATTAATCTCTCTCTCTCTCTCTCTCTCTCTCTCTCTCTCTCTCTCTCTCTCTCTCTCTCTCTCTCTCTCTCTCGTGGTATATCACGAAATTGACGGTTCCCGTAGATGACTTTCTCTTTTTGCTGAATTACCTCTGATGCAACGAAATTGTTCTCTTAAACCAACTCACTTTTTTCCGGTTAACAGTTCATTTATGGTTATATGGCACGTCTATCCGGAGAGAAAATGTCCTCTTGAGATCCCTGGCTCTTGAATCAGCCCTTTTATCAGATGATTATCCCTGAATCAGGGTTTTTTACGTTTAATAAGATTATTTTTATCCCCTTAATACATTTGCGACAAACCACCGACGTCCTTGTTTCAGGATTCATAAAGACGATTCTCGTTAATAATGCTCCTTGGCATGTTTCTTTAGTTCCCCCTTTGCTTCGTTATGGTGGTACAGTTGAATACAGGAATTCCTGTCTGTGGTGGCCTGATGGTAACTTCCTTGCCAGGTAATCGCACGACGGGTTCGAGTCCCACTCAAACTCGTTAGTTCCTTTGGTTGCTGCAACCTCACTATCCTTGTGAGCTAAGGAAAGTGGGTTTGGGGGAACCTACCACTCTAACTCGTTAGTTCCTTTAGTCACTGCAACCTCACCATCCTTGTGAGGTAAGGAAGAGGGGTGTGGGGGGGGGGGGAGCCTATAGGTCTACCTGCTTATTCATCAACTACCATTGCCTGGCTCTCCTTGGTCCTAGCTTGTGTAGAGAGGGTGCTTTTGGGCTGATCATACATATGTATGGTGAGTCTCTATGGCATTGTACTGCTTGTAGGGCAATGTCACTGTCCCTTGCCTCTGCCATTCATGCCTTGCTCTTAGAAAGTGCACCGAGCCACACCCTTACTGCTGTTCACCACATCTGCCATCTCTTCGTACACTATCTGTTTGGTTACACGCCACAAAGTAAAGGTGTGACCTGGTGTAATTCATCAGAGTTAGATGTGACAGAATCTCCTGTGTACAACTGTACATGTAGTGCCTGTTTCATTTCATCTGGAAAATGTATTACGTTACAGACAGTGTTACATTTGGAGGCTAATTTTCGTTATAATTGTTACTGTAAGTTGTCTGTAATGTAACACAGTACATGTCCATCGATATTCTCTCTTTTGGGAACTTTGTGGGCTTTCCAATTTTTACGTTGCTATGCTAAAACACCCATCACTTGATGGGGGATGAGGTGGAATTTTTACATCATTAAAAATAATTGTTAGGAGTGGAGGCGCAGATATCAAAATATACAAAATGTCTTTTGTTCGACGCTCCTTTATTCACATTAAACAGATTTTTTCTTATGATCATAGTTAGTAGATACAGAGGAAATAATGATTGCAACAGAGAGTAACTAAGAGGTAAAATGAGAAGAGTAATGGAGAGATAAATCATCGTCGAAATCTTAAGAATTAAAAGTAGTTGACTAAATAAGTTCTTTGACAAAATGGATGTAAATGATTCACTAAGAACAGAAACCATATAAACAGCACAAAAATATGCAAAGGGAAAATTTTGCAATCAACAATGCAATGAAATGACATTAAAAACTATTAGTGAGTTCACAAAAACATGCGTAATGCTATACTTGAATTGTACACGAGAAATTGGTTAATAGGGCTTTATTCGGACCCTTGATTGATGCACTGAATGAATTGTTGAAACTTATGTTGACAAGTTTAATAGCTTGTTGTGAGCTTTTCAAAATTTATGAATTTTCCAGTAAGGATTTGGCGTTAGGAAAATTCTCTAATTGATCGCTCAGGTAGGTTATCGAAAGTTTCAAATAGTAGTATCCCTTCCTCTCTTAATGTTATTCAATGACAGGTATACGCAACCCGTCAAAATCAGGGCTAAATATTTAGATAGATATGCGCACGCAGATTCATCCCTTCCCATCCCCTCCCCCTTTCCTAACTACAACACGCTAGTTTGGACAATTTGTGGGAGATTGTTGCTTTCAGATTTTCCAAGTGGTTGCCCGTCGGCGTGACAGGAAAGATATACAGTATATATATATATATATATATATATATATATATATATATATATATATATATATATATATATATATATATATATATTTATATATATACACATACATGCATACATACATACATATATATATATATATATATATATATAAGAATCTATATGTGTGTATGTATGCATGTATATATATATATATATATATATATATATATATACTGTATATATATATATATATATATATATCTACACACACATCTATACATATATATTTATATATATATATATATATATATATATATATATATATATATGAATGTGTGTGTGTCTGTAAAACCACATTCAATTATATTATAAATAGTAGTGGAGATGAAGTATGATTATATAGAGTAGATATTATTCCTCATTAAGTGTTTTAGATAGATATTTCCTTAATTTGACTCGGAAGTATTTTTCATTGCTCAAAGACTTAAGGATAATTTACGTTTTATAACCAGGAAATACTGGAAGAGGATAGAGGGAGAGAGGTGTAAGTAGGCTATCAAGATCGAGAGCATGAATTGCCTGAGATAATAATTGATGTGGAAGAAAGGTAAGAGTGTCCTTTCTACGAGGAGTTGGGATCCATTGTTTCAGTAACAGAGTGGGGAGGAGGCGTGTTGGAGTAGAAATTTAGTTTTATGGTTATTAAAGGACCCGACCTTGTGACGAAAACCAGAATCAGTATGTTAGTTGTCATCCAAGTATTTCTTTATCTAAATTTGATTTGAAGTTAACGTTTTCAAGGCTGTTTGATAAATCCATGGGATATTTTAATAGCTGATATACAGTTTGACCGGAATTCGTGGCACACCATGCTCTGAGGAAATGCACCATGTTACACCCTTACTACTGGGAGAGTAACCAAACAAGTATGGAGAGATGGCATCAGTGATCGGCGGGGCTTCACACAGGAACTCTCCACTCAGTAATGGTGTGACTGGGTGTACTTCCTAAGAGCTAGGTGTGATAGGAACGTCTGTGTCTAACTGTACCAGCTTAATTTTTTTTAATGCTAACGTTGCAAAGGCACTAGAAGAGTTGGAAGACCAAGGCCTACATGGCCGAGGACTATGCAGCTTTAAGTAGAGGATGTATTGATTTAAAAGCTCAAGATTGAGACGACTGTCGAAATCTAACCGAGGCCCTTTGCGTCAACATGCGTAAAGATGATGATGAAAATTGCAAGTGCATTCTGTTGATAAAAAGGATAGACATAAAAATACGTCCCTAAGAGCAATGCGACAATTTCCTCAATCATTTATATTTAAACGTTGATATCAATAAGTAAAGCTAAATGGCTGTTTTGAGTATTAATTTGTAATGGCATTCGTGAAAAATTCCAAGGGAAACCCTTATTGGTTGGCCCACTGTACAGAATCCAAGGTGCACTAGAGACATTCTGGCGGGGCAAAGGGAATTTTGTCGCTCAAATTGAGAACTATTTGGTAAAATATGACACCAAATTTTAGATATATGGAAGGATGATTTGAGGAGCCAAGCACTAGAAAATATCTTATTAAAGTATTTAAAAATAGTAGAATAGTGCCATAAATAATCTGTTTAGAGGAATGTCATTGACCTTTTGGAATTGGTCTCTATATTTGGATTAATTACCTTCGTAATAAAAACTTTAGTTACAATATTTCCTTAACTGTTGTGATTATAGTAAATTAGTTATTTCAATGACCATTCACCTTTGGTAGAAAAGAGACTTGGCTCTGAGATTGAGAAGATATTAAAGATTCATGATTGATTACTAGAAAGTCATTGTATTTTTGCGAGCTAAAAAATACCGTACCTAAAAGTGAAAAGACTAACATTAAAGGAATAAATATACTGTATATATTATTATTATTATTATTACTATCTAAGCTACAGCCCGAGGTAGAAAAGAAAGATGCTATAAGCCCAAGTGCTCCAACAGGAAAAAATTGCCCAGTGAGGAAAGGAAATAAGGAAATAAATAAACGAAATAAGAAGTAATGATCGTTAAAAACAAGATATTTTGAAAACATTCACACAATAAAACAGATACTTCATATATAAACTATAAAAAGACTTATGTCAGCCTGTTCAACATAAAAACATTTGCTGCAAGTTTGATCTTTTGAAGTTCAATTGGTTTAATTACCTGATTAGGAAGATCATTCCACAACTTGGCCACAGTTGGAATAAAACTTCTCGAGTACTGTGTAGTATTAAGCCTCATGATGGAAAAGGTCTGACTATTAGAATTAACTGCCTGCCTAGTATTACGAACAAGATGGAACTGTCCGGCAAGATCTGAATGTAAAGGATGGTCAGAATTATAAAAAAAAAAATCTCATGCAACATACATACATATTGAACGATGGTGCCAGAGATTAATATCTAGTGCATATATAGTGTATATATTTATTATTAGTATATACTGTATATATGTATATATATATATATATATATATATATATGTATATATGTATATATATATGTATATATACATATATATATATATATATATATATATATATATATATATAATGTGTGTGAACATATTTAAATAATATATATGTTTATATATGGATGTATGTTTATGAATATTTCTATTTATTTATCTATCTATCTATCTATCTATCTATCTATCTATCTCTCTCTCTCTCTCTCTCTCTCTCTCTCTCTCTCTCTCTCTCTCTCTCTCTCTCTCTCTCTCTCTCTCTCTCTATATATATATATATATATATATATATATATATATGTATGTGTGTATTTATGTATTTATAAATATACATATGAGTTTGTATGGTCACCGATATTTACCTTGTAACGTAAAGTTTATATTATGTAAACTCTTGACTCCAGCGAATGTTACTCTTACGTAGCTATGATATCGTTGAATAATCAACAGCAACTTTATACTAATATTTCGTTTTTCATTAGTCAACCGCAATTATTTACCCTTCAAATAAAATATTTGTTTTACAATATCAATTAAAAAAAAAATCTACGAACAACTACAAAAACATTGATATTACTAGGAATAGGATTAGTAAGCAGCAAATAAAAATTCATATTTGAAAACTTGTCCAAAAAAGTTGTCAATCTCCATTCCATTTCCGGTGATCGATTCACCAATCTCCGTAACGATCATTGCTGACGTAGGTAATACTGGGAGAGAGAGAGAGAGAGAGAGAGAGAGAGAGAGAGAGAGAGAGAGAGAGAGAGAGAGACTTGTTACTGGCAAGAATTTACATTGGCAATAAATGACATGAGACATACCACTATTGTAAAACGAGAGAGAGAGAGAGAGAGAGAGAGAGAGAGAGAGAGAGAGAGAGAGAGAGAGAGAGAGAGAGAGAAGAACAAATTCCCTTTACTTACACAAACTTCGCTGCTCTTTTTTACTTGAGGGAAAGAGGGAAGAAAGTTCAACTCCCTTTCCCCTCTTCAAAACGAATTAGATAGAGTGTTAACTTCCTTTAGCTCAGCAGCCTTCTTCATTTTCCTTAATAAAAGGGGAACTCCTTCAACTTTCTCCCGCCGGCTTGAAGGAGGAATTCATCAGAAGAGATAAATAAATAGATTCGGGACAGTAATTGTGAACGGTGAAGGCGTTCCTGGTGGAGAAAACTAAGTTTCGAAAGGATCTTACGATGGAGGGCTGTCAGACACAACAATTTCTCATTGTAACGAAGTTTTTGCCCAAAAGAGTGATTGCATGATTTATATTTTGAAATGCAAGCACATTATTAATTTGATCCATCAGACAAAACTTTCATAATTGATGTAATGCCCTGATTTATCCATCTTATGTTTAAAAAAAAAAAAAAAGACAAGAAATTCTTTATGATTGCTCTCAATCCAGAGAGAGATCCTATTATTTACCTGCGAACATAGTTATCCTTAAGAAAATATATGTTCAGGAAATCAGATACTTTCAAAGTAATGTAGTTTTGTCCAAATTTAAGACATGTAAGGTCATGAGATTTTTTTTAGTATTCTTAGGAATTATTAGTGTCAGATGTTTTGCATCCATTGTGACTGGAACCAATCCACACCAAAAACCAAATTAGAGATATTATTCTGTTTTTATTACTGCTCATTCACTCTTGTTGCTACCATCTGTTTTTTTAACTCATCCTCTTTAATGGCTTCTTCAGCTTCATTATGACTCACTGTTACTTATACCCTAGACCTACTCATAAATTTCAATGCTTACTAAACTTGCTTTATTGCACGTTATATTTGCAGTCAGTCCTTCATTGCACGGCATAAGGGTTTTGGGACATTTTTTTTATCTAAATTACATCTTATATAACACACTTTATAGAATTTCATCTGTAGAATAGGCTAGGTTTCGTGGAGGTTCCTCTTAGTTCAATGTTTGAAATAAGACATCTACCTTCTCCAGCTTGAGCTTGTCTTGCGTCCTTCGTTGTTTCCATGAATCCAGCTGCTTTATTGAAATGGTCGATTTTTCAGTGGGATCAAGACATGGCTAAACCAATGAAGTTCGTTCATTACCTCTTTTATAAAATTTTATATTTTATAAATTTTTATCTCGGTTGTTGCATTTTTCGCTGTCGATAATAACTAACGCACGTGGCACAAAATTGGGATAGTGATATCGCTTGGACCAATGTAGACTCGCTGCTCATTCTAACCTGGAATTAGAATAAATGCTGGCGAAAATTTGGGAAATAGATCACAGGAGGCTTATATTTGTTTGTATTATACTTGGGCAATGATAAACATTGATAATAAACTATTTTTATATGAAGAAAAATATACAAGATGTCTAGAAAAATCATTTATTGTGGAAATCGTAAAATACCGATGTTAGACTACCTTATTTACCCTGTGGAAATCATATTTGGCTTGGTATTGTAAATATGAACATATATTCATATACATGATAATACAAAGGTAAAAATAAGGTAATTCAACAGTGTAAAGTACAGTACACTGTATGGAA
>NC_090725.1:100858337-100865837 GCF_036898095.1 Palaemon carinicauda | reverse complement strand
TTCATTCACGTTATTGATATAGATATGACTGGGCAATTACATAAAAATAACTTAATGATAAAGATAAAATATAAAAACTACTATTAGTGTACTACTCATATCACCGTAATAGTTTTAAGCTCATAAGACATAAGTAATAATCCTCCCCTCGAGAGATTATTCCAGTTCATTTTTGTTTTAATTTTCACTCATCGCCTGGAACGCTCGCTACATTACAGTATTGATCGAATTAATAATTTTTATTATCTAGTGTCAAGTTGGTTTCAATGTTGACCATAGCATGATATATTTTTTTACTTTACATCTATCAGTTTTGGCTTTGCTTGCCGTTATGTCAATTTGAAAACTTCCATGATCGTAACTTTTTGAATATTGCAGTTTCTTTCTATAAAGAAAATGTATAAACCTTATTAATGTGTATTTGGAAATGTTCACGTAGTACGTTAGTATTATATACATTCAACTGTTTAATTTCATTAATAGTGAAAAGAGAATCTGATATAATTTAAGTTTTTTTTAGTTTAAAAGAGTATATTACCTTTCGTTATGCAGTAAAATTAAGGACTTTATCCAAACATTTTGGGGTGTTCATGGTATAGAAATTCTATTAAGATTAAATGTCGAGTGTCACCAGTGCTCCGTGGCCCTTGAAAAACTTTTCACTGTAGTTTTTAAAGCACCAAATTATTCTTGAACAACCATGAAAAATATCTTTTCACTCTGATCTGTATTCACTTTCTGGCCTGTCCCCTCTTGCAGTCTAACCCAATTTAACTTCTTTATAGTGAAACTGTTTGGCCCCCCTCCCCCTTTGTACCTCCGTGCTGAAGGCCTGCCTTGTCCCAGTATTGGAATTTATGGCCCTAATTCCAGTACGTCGTTGAATCCATAGTATCAGAAATAATCATGTTGACCAGCTGGGTTATATCTAACCACTAATAGCTTCTAATAAGTAAGTGATGAAAATATATTGTATACCCACTTTAATTACCAAGTTTGATACTGAAAGATTCAAGGCTTCTTTCCAAAGAAAATAAATATTGAAGTGATCAACGTCACATGCAAGCTTATGATAAACGTACAATAATTGATTGGATGCAAGAGCTTGATTACTGTACTGATTTTGCTAGACCAAAAAAAAATCTTTGCTTTATTAGAAATTATATGAAAAGGTTGGTGAGATTGTATTGCTAATGCATGTTTAATATGATTCTGTTATGCAATAGTTCCATGACAAAAAAAAATAAGCAACGGGATAAAAGGAATATAGATTAAAAGTGGGATATCCATAAAAGCACGCCATTACACGTAACCTGAGGCTGAAATTCTTTATTCCACTCTTGTTAGTGTTGATGAAGTAATTCTTCGTTCTTTTATCTATTTTACGCTACATATTATTTGGAATGTCAACTTCAGTAGTTATTGCCGATAGCCAAGTCAATCCTAATTGGAAAAGAAGAATACTATAATACAAAGGGCCACTCAATGGCAAGCAACATAATTCGGAGAGATTAATTAAGAAATAAAGAATAAACTGTAAATGTGTGCTATAAAATAAAGGCGAATATGGTAAACAATAGTTGCATATATAAGATAAAAACAGATAATCTGTGAAACTAGACTCATATCAACTTCCTGAACTTTAATATATTACCAAGAGGGTCAGAAATGTACGTATTGTATCAGGCTATTCTTTTAAAAACTTACATTAGATTTAAAGAAAATAGTTCTTTCACAAGCTTGAGCAATGGCAAAACAGTTGGTTTCCATTATCCTTATGACGACGATAATGATAATAACAATGTTGTTGTCTTTAAAAGTCTCTTTCCCGAGGTTTCTTTTAAAAGTCGTTCGTTTATTTTCAATCTTCGAAGATACTTTGTGGAATATTTTCAATGGTGGGAATTTTGATATGAAAGATATTTGTGATGGAAATAGCTCCATTGTTAAGAGATTATTTTTACGAACATGTCTTAAATATGTAGACTTGATCTTAAGCCTTTCAGTGGATACCGGTGAAGTGATACAAAATAGAAAATATAGAGGCATAAGTGTATCATAAAAATTATTGTATAGCCTGAGCGTTACACCCACTGTTCAAGCTGTGGCATGAAAATCCTTGGTAATGATACGGCGAGTGAGTCAGTTGTCCAGCAAATGCCATCCAAATTCTCGTGCACAGGGAAATGAGACAGAAATTGTCTTTTTAAAAGACAGGCGCTGCTGCTTCAGAAAATAACGCTCGTGAAATCTGAACTGATGAGTACTATGAACAATAATGTTAGACTTTTATTGGCGAAAGGGATCTCATCATGTTATAGTCGAAATCTTTGCGCAGGAATAGGAAATTACAACTTTAGTATTGTGTAAGACTAGGTGATTAATGTTCCCACAGATATTGTGTCGGACAAGAATACAATAGTCTGATAATCTAGGAAAACTGAACCTTGATTATTTGAGGATGATAACATCTTCCCTGTTAATACAGGGAACCTTTAAGGACAATTTGCATGACATATTCTGTTAAATGCTGTAAGAATCGAAGCCTTAAGTTTGATTTTATTTTTGTCATAGTTAAGTATTTGACCGACTAACATCTTAACATACTGCTTCATAATCTAGTAGAGATTGCCAGCTACTGAATTTTCCTTCGAGAAAATTGTACCAACCGTGTGTCACACGATCGTACACAGTAACGACATTTCATTTTGTGCATATATTATGCTTGTATCTTCGCTCTCCCCTCGCACTAAAAAGAACCTGAAATAATATGCATGTTTATCTCACCGTCAACTGTTAACCGATGCGGTGTCGGTTTGAACAGGAAATTTTCTGTTGTATTGACTTTTTGTATATAAAGGAGAGTGTTCTATAATAAAGTTACGCAGTTGCTTTCATCCTGTCTTTGAGTCACAACCTTCTCTCGGCTCATAACATTGGTAATCCCGGAAGTCGACTCGCTCCTCCCGCCTTCCACACCCCATCGCCCCTCCGTCGTTGGTACTATGGCAGACTCTACGGAAGTTGGCGCTGCGGGTGCCCCATTGAAACTCTCGTCATTCACCAGCGGAGAGGCGTTTGCTTGATTTCAGCATGCAGAAGTCCAGTTTCGCATCAAGGGAGTGACTCGCTCAACCACCAAAGCAGATTATGTTCTCGCGGCGATACCCGAGGACACCTTCCCGAAAATTTCCAAGTGGCTTTGTGAACAAGGAGACACCCCAATAGCATATGACACCCTCAAAACATACCTTGTGCAGCAGTAGTCGGCTTCGCCAGCCGCCCGTATAGCAAAGCTTTTTCAGCTCTCTCAACAACCGTTGGGGGTCCAAAGGGCTTCGCTCACCTTCAGGGAACTGACCTGTATCGCTCGCCTGCAACCTGCCGCAGACTGCTCTCCTCGTGAGGTGAACCTACTTGATGCCCTTTGGATACGCCTTTTACCCGAACCTGTACGTGCTGCCATACCCGATGTCGATAGTTTACCCATAAAGGACTTGATGACCAAAGCCGACGCCCTTATGGACAGCCACTTCAAAACCTCCATCAACGCCTCCACTCCTGAAGAAGAGTACGCCTATTCAACGACAACCGAAGCTGACGTGAATGCCGTAGGACATATACGCCTACCCCGTGATGTGCCGAAGCGGCGACAAAGCCACCCACCACTAGCTCGCGCCCCAACCAACGACTTCTACAGCCACATACTACCTCCCACCCGCCGCAGTTTTGCTACTACCACAACAGTATCAGGGCAATCACGAAGAAATGTGCCAAGTAGGCCATCGCTCGTGGCGGTGGCCTCCCGTGTTTCTAATCTTTTCTTTTTATATGATGCAGGAACGGGCGTGCGATTTTTGGTAGACACGGGTGCTTGTCGTTCTCTTTTGTCAAGGGAACTCTTCAGGACACGACGTAGTCTGTCTATGTCTGCCGACGTCCGCTTGGTAGCTGCAAACGGATCTGCGATACCCACCTACGATTACGAGAACCTCACATTATCGTTTGGAGACAGTGAATTTGATTGGAAGTTTCTCGTTGCTGACATCACATTGCCAATCCTCGGTGCGGATTTCCTATCTCATTTCCACCTTCTGGTCAATGTCGCCCACCAACGATTGGTCAACGCAGACTCGTACTTGTCGACACCTCTTCAACACGTCCCCTCCAACCTCGCTCTTCACATCAGCGCACCCACGGATGCCGACGCCCACCTTCTCACGCCGTACCCGGAATTTTTCCATCTTTCTAGAACTTCGCCAAACGGCCACGGCTCCTGCCAAGCACGGTATTTATCACCGCAAAATTCAGACGTCTGGCACCGGAACGATTGGCAGCCGCCAAACAGACATTCGCCGAAATGGAGGAAATGGGCCTTTGCCAAAAGGCCTCCAGCCCATGGTCGTCACCCTTACACATCGTTCTGAAGAAAGACGGCTCCCTCCGTCCTTGCATGGATTACAGGCGCATGAACATGGAAACAAAACCGGATCACTACCCCTTCCCAAACATAGCCGACGTGACCTCGTACCTGCACAAAGCGAAGGTTTTCTCTACGCTGGACCTCCTGAAGGGGTATTATCTGGTGCCTATGAACCCAGAAGACATCCCCAAGACCGCCATCACCACTCCGTTTGGTACATACACCTTCAGTTACTCTGGTTTTGGCCTTCGTAATGCTGGGGCCACGTTTCAACGTCTCATGGATGGCATCTTAGGGGACCTCCCCTTCTGTGTATGTTATGTGGACGACATACTTGTGTTTTCCTCAAAAGAGGAACACCTCCATCACCTGCGCATCGTGCTCAACCGCTTGCAACAAAACGGCCTTGTAGTCCGGTACTACAAGTGTACCTTTGGCGCCAACGAAGTGTTGTTCTTAGGGCACCGCATCACCCCTGAAGGAGTCCATCCCTTCCCTGAGAAGGTAGCAGCCGTTCAGGACTTCCCCACGCCCTCGACCGTCAAAGCTCTGCAGGAATTCTTGGGCATGATCAACTATTATCACCGTTTCCTGCCAGCCATTGACGCCACTCTTGCTCCCCTCTACGCCTCCATCAAGGGCAAGCCAAAGGACCTGAAGTGGGGTCCCCTTCAAGAAGCAGCCTTCTGCAATGCAAAGAAGGCCCTATCAACTGCTGCGGCTCTCACTTTTCCTATCCCACATGCCCCTTTCCTTCTCTCCACCAATACCAGCAACGTCGCTATTGGTGCACTACTCGAGCAGGTGGTCAACGGCTCGCCCCACTCTTTGGCCTTCTTCAGCAGAAAACTGTCCAAGGCAGAATCGGGTTATTCTACCTTCGATCGCAAATTGCTGGCGGTGCACTTGGCTGTCCGTCACTTTCACCATTTCTTAAAAGGTACGCCCTTCGTCATTCGCACAGACCACATGCCTCTGGTGCACGCCTTCACTCAACAGTCTGACACCTGGTCTGCCCGTCAATGCCAACATCTCTCCGCCGTGGCTGAATACAATTGCACCCTTTAATACGTCCCTGGGAAAATGAATCCCGTTGCCGATGCCCTGTCAAGAAACACGTTGGCTGCCGTTCATCTGGGATTGGATTACAATGCCTTGGCTGAAGCCCAACGACAGGATCCAGAGTATCAAGCATATAGGACATCCTGCACGTCCCTCTGTTGGGAAGACTTCCCCCTCGAAGACTCCAACACCACTCTCCTATGTGACGTCAGTACTGGTAGAGTGCGACCTTGAATTCCTGCTCCCATGCGCCGGCAGGTATTTGATTTCATTCACGGCCTTTCTCATCCCTCGTGCCGTTCTACTGCACAGCTGCTGAAGATGAAGTTCATCTGGCATGGCATTTCTACGGATGCTAAGGATTGGGTCCACGCCTGTACTTATTGCCAAACTTCCAAAGTACATCGACACACGGATTCAGGACTGGGCACCTTTCCTCAACCTCAGCGTCGTTTCGCACACATTCACGTCGACGTTGTAGGCTCCCTACCCACATCACAAGGACATCGTTACCTGTTTACCGTCATCAACCGCTCCACTCATTGGCCTGAAGCCATTTCCATGGAATCTGCAACGTCCGCCTCATGTACATCTGCCTTACTCTCAGGATGGATTGCAAGATTTGGTATCCCTGAACATATTACTTCTGACAGGGGTACCACTTTCACCTCTCAATTGTGGACATCATTATTGAATCTCCTGGGCATCACCCTACATCAGACAACTGCCTACAACCCCGCTGCCAATGGAATGGTTGAACGTTTTCATCGCACCCTCAAAGCAGCTTTGATGTCCCGCTGCAAGGATTTCAACTGGTTTACTCAGCTTCCCTGGGTCCTCCTGGGACTAAGGACCACTCCTTAAGACGTCCTCGATGTCTCGGCTGCTGAAATAGTGTATGGCGACCCGTTGGTCGTCCCTGCCGAATTTTTTCCTTCTACAATCTCCTCCGACGATCTCCTGCGCATACGTCACGTCGTGGGAAAATTTACTCCATGCCATCAGACTTACAAGCTCCCAGCGAAGCATCACATACCGACAGACTTGCACTCTGCAATGCACGTCTTCATGCGCAACGACACTAGCAAGCCACTGCTAACGCCCCCTTACACGGGCCCTTACCTTGTGATCCGATGCAGTCCGAAAGCATTCCTACTAAACGTTCGTGGCAAAGAAGACTGGGTCTCCATTGATCGTCTAAAACCTGCTTATCTCCTGCCAGATGACCCGCCTACAGTTCGCCTCTCTAGACCAGGGCGCCTTATTTAAGTACAGTATGTCATTTTTAGGGGGGGAGCCATGTACCAACCGTGTGTCACACGATCGTACATAGTAACGTCATTTCATTTTGTGTATATATTATGCTTGTATCTTTGCTCTCCCCTCGCACTAAAAAGAACCTGAAATAACATGCATGTTTTTCTCACCGTTAACTGTTAACCGATGCGGTGTCGGTTTGAAAATTTCCTGTTGCATTGAGTTTTTTTATATAAAGGAGAGTGTTACGCAGTTACGCAGTTGCTTTCATCCTGTCTTTGAGTCACAACCTTTTCTCGGCTCGTCACAAAATAACCGTAGCAAGTTGCATGAAACTTTGTTAAAGTTGCAATAGTTTTGTATGACTAGATGGAGAGCTAGCCCAAATGGGTTTTATTAATTAGATTTTTAATAATTGTAGTGACTAATTGATGTTTCAAAGACGGGAGACTGGAATTTCTTGCTTCTCCCTTTCTGGTAGGCTCTCCTGCTCATCATCCAATCATCGCCAATTATATTTTATTCCTTGGTGCCATCACAAATCGACCGCTCCCATTTATCAACCTGCACGAGATTCTGAAGAGAGATGGCTGGGAATAAGTTATATCTTCATTAATAACATTATTGTGTTCGTAATAATTTATTACTAGTGTATGCGACCCTTTTAAAATGACGGCTAACTATTTAGGTATATATCCATGCACACGCACCCCTCTCTCGCTAGGGTATGAATACTTCCTCTCCACCCTTACCCGAGG
>NC_090725.1:100840837-100853337 GCF_036898095.1 Palaemon carinicauda | reverse complement strand
TCTCATGCCACTGGTGAGTCATCGCATTTTTCCGCTTTCCAGTTCTCTCTCTCTCTCTCTCTCTCTCTCTCTCTCTCTCTCTCTCTCTCTCTCTCTCTCTCACACCTGTAATTCAAGAATTCTCAATTAGGTGAAAAAGAACTTATGATGAACTAAATTAAGATGTGAATGTTGTATTTTTCATATTTTATTATGAAATACACATTTACAGTCTTACAGTTTATAACATATACATCATAGTATATTTACATAAATATTTTTTTATTTTACTTATAGTGTATTTACAATTGAAATTGCCACGTAAGTACTAATTGTTAGTTGAACTTCTATTCTAATTGTATTTCAACTAGCAAAATATAAATAGATCCGTTAAATTATTATAATTTTGTTGTATACAATTTATTTTTTAGGCAGTTGGAAACGCTGATTCCTTAAACCTGTAGATTAATTAATTAAATTAATTACGGGATCTCGATTTATATGTCATAATAATTTATTATGATTTTGCGGTCACTTTTGACAAAAATAATAGGAAATAGTTTCCAAATGTCACTGTTGTTTGGAAATTGCAATCGATTTTTGTTACTAGGAATCTTCACTGAAGGTCTACATAAGGTTGACAGATCAGTAGTTCATATATGACGTTGATACTGATTTTAATTCGTTTTTATTCTTTGATTATACATAGTTTATTTTGCTATTCTCTTAGTTCGTTTCCCCACTGTTCTACTTTCCCTGTTGGAGCCCTTCGGCTTGTAGCGTTTTGCTTTTCCAACCAGGGCTGTAGCTTGTTTATTAGGAATAGTACTCATTTACTTACTCTGCTTCTATACCTGTGTGACTCGTAACCTTTAATATGTGTTGCTATAGATTTGTTGTCATTTGATGTTTGACTTTGACAATAACCCAGACAAAGTGTAAACATTCTCGGGTATCCCCCAGACCTCGAATTATCCAGCCATGGGACCAGCATAAGTGTTTGACCTCTCGTGTCCCAAAGGATAACTGGCTGTCTCGATGATTGAGTTAGCGATGGAATCTAATAACAAGATACCTTGCAAGGCCAATGGAAACTGGCGTCTGTTTATTATATGAATTTATGTGCAAGAACTGAATATCCATTTTTTGGTCGTTATGCTTTCGACTTTTGTTTATTCATACAATACCCTCCATAACAAGTCAGTTTTTTTGTTAGAATTTAGTTTCATTTTCGTAATGTTTACTCCTATTTCATTCTCCTTATTGCATTTTGGTATAAATTTGTCTATATATTTATTATCTTTTCTGTCATATCTTGTGGTTTCTATTCGTTTCGGTATTCTCTTTGTCCTGTTATTCATGTTATTTCTCCCATCTATAGAATGTGTGAGTTCGATTACATCATATTTTTTTTTTTTTTTTTTTTTTTTTTTTTTTTTTTTAATTGACTTGATTACCGCGAATGTTTGACGTAATTTTAAATTGTAGATCTAAACCTGCCAAATTAATACTACAGTTTTTGAATACGAGAGCTAATTCTAATTTCATGTCATATTTGTAAAACAGCTCGCATAACATTTATACATGAAAGATTTTTGCAGTCTTTGGATATATTTATTTTGAGAATCATGACTCGCTGTACTCGTAAATGACTCCCTATATGATAACTGAAGTGAAAAAAAAAATATTCTCTCTCTCTCTCTCTCTCTCTCTCTCTCTCTCTCTCTCTCTCTCTCTCTCTCTCTCTCTCTCTCTCTCTCTCTCTCTCTTGTGCATTTTTGTAGACGATTGGAAGTTAACAAAGAGAAACATGAGAAAGAAGGGAATTAATACTAAATTATCAAAGTTTGTTTTGTACTTTTCACGAATGCAAAAAAAAAATAAAAAGAAAGTCCTCTTGCTTTGTTCACGAAATGCAGGCAAGGCTAGATTTGTTATTGAAACGGGTAGATAAATAACATTTAAGAAGTTGAGTACGTATCCATGAAATAAAATAATTATGTTCAAGTATAACTAGAAAATTCAAATTAAATGATCACGTCAGTTATTATTATTATTTTCCATTTCCAAAGTCAGAGAAAGATGAAATGGACTTCATTCATATATACAAGTGATATATATATATATATATATATATATATATATATATATATATATATATATATATTTATATATATATATGTATACTGTATATATGTATACAGTAGGTTGGCCAGGGCACCAGCCGCCCGTGGATATACTCCCACTAGAGAGTTATTGGATCCTTTGACAGGCCAGATAGTAATGCATTGGATCCCTCTCTCTGGTTACGGCTTATTTTTTCTTTGCCTACGCATACACCGAATAGTCTGGCCTATTCTTTACAGATTCCTGTCTTTCCTCATACACCTGACAACACGTCTTCACCCAAGGGGTTAATTACTGTTCTGCAATTCTTCTGTGTACTTTCCTCATGTTAAGGTAGAAGAGAATCTTTAGCTATGGTTAGCAGCTCTTTTAGGAGAAGGACACTCCAAAATTTAAACCATTGTTCTCTAGTCTTGGGTAGTGCCATAGCCTCTGTACCATGGTCTTCCACTTTCTTGGGTTAGAGTTCTCTTGCTTGAGGGTACACTCAGGCACACTATTCTATCTTATTTTCTCTCTTCCTCTTGTTTTTTGGAAGTGGTGTGTTGGGCAGGCTTTATCAAGAGGTTGTCTTTTCCTTATCTGATTCTTTTCCTTCTCAAAACCATCCTTACTGTCCTCCCTTCAGTTGAAGTGGCTATCTTGGAGGGTATTTAGCCTTGCATGGTGTATCGGCTCCTCCATGTTGACCAGTTTTTCCGACTTTTTACTATAATCTATGGGTTTGATCAATCACTTTATTTATAATTTTGTATATATTGTTTTTGTTATAATTCTTGTTAATCTAGTTTTTAAGTATGATGTCTCTTTTTTATTATTATTAATTCTTATGCTGTCTAGAGATATTGAGCGAAATCCGGGACCAGTATGTTCTAGATTTCGTCAATGTCGTCTTCTGTATTGCAATATTCATGGTCTTCATGCAAATATTCAAGACCTTACAGTTGCGTCCAGACAGTATGATATTTTTTTGTGCTCAGAAAATTTGGTTTCTAATATAAGACACACATCTGAGCTCCTTATAACTGGTTTTAAGAAGCCAATAATGTTGAAACGTGATGCCATCCCTAGGTCCAGGGGAATGGCGGTGTATATTAGGACTGAGTACCCTGCTTCTCACAAGTCCTGCTATGTATGTGGATATCATGAGATTCAGGTAATAAAAGTTTGTGGCAGGCATAACTACTTTTATTTGTTCCATCTACCGGAATCCAGACATGGATGATTCTATCTTCGATTGTCTTCTTACCATTATGGCTAAGATACAAGAAGATGCTAGAAAGGCTTCTTTTGTCTTTGTTGGTGATTTTAATGCTCACCATAGGGAGTGGTTAAGTTCTCTCTCTCCTACCGATCGCCATGGCTTAAGAGCTTTAGACTTTGCCTCTGAATCAGGTTGTGAGCAAATCATAAGTGAAGCTACTCACAGGTCTGGTAATTGCTTGGACCTCGTATACACTGACTCCCCTGGCGTTATAAGTAGTAAGGTTGGTTCTCCAGTCGGGACATCTGATCATGCCTTGATTTCATTAGTAGTGAACACTGGACTGCCTGTCCCTGATGTATGATAGTCTTGTAAAATTTATATGAAATCTCAAGCAGACTGGAATGGGATTTTGCATGATCTTTTGTGCTTGAATTGGTCACAATTATATAGTGTTGATCCTGTTGTCCCTTTGAATGAGAATCTAGTCAACATAATTGATAGGCGTATCCCTTCTCATGTGCTAAGGTACCGAGTGAAGGACAAACCGGGGTTCAATAATGATTGTAGACGTGCTTATTTGGAGAAGCAGGAGGCCTATCATCTTTGGAAGGATAACAGATCAGATTTGACCTGGAATAACTATACTCAGCTTAGAGCTTTTGCTCAGAGAGTCTATGCTTCAACTGAAAAGGAATACAATTTAACCATAAAAGAAACCCTTTCTGGTACAACTCAGGAACATAAATTGTGGTCTACCCTTAAATCTGCACTCTTTGGTGTAGATGCAACAGTTCCTCCTTTACTTAAACCAGGTGACTCAGTCACTCATGTCCAAAGGAAAAGGCAACCCTTTTGGCTGATGTTTTTCATAGTAAACAGAGTAATGAAAAACTTGAAACACCTCATTCCTGTTTTCCTGAGGCTCTAAACTAACTAGTTTAGCTTTTCGATCTCGTGAAATTAAAGCTCTGTTGATGGACCTTGATGCTTATGGAGGTGTAGACCCAAATGATATTTTTCCTTTGTTTTTTTATAAAGACTGCAGATTTCTTAGCTCCAAAGTATTCTGTTATTTTGCGCAAGTTAACAAGAAGAGGAGCTTTTAGCACTTGCTGGAGAATTGGTAATGTTACTCCTCTATGTAAATGTGTTTGTGGTAGCTCAAGTCCTAATGATTACCGCCCAATTTCCATAACTCCCATATTATCTAAAGTTTTTGAACGTCTTCTGGCAAAACGTCTTAATAGGTTTGCTGAAGATAATCATCTACTCCCTAGTTTGCAATTTGGTTTTCGTAAAGGCTTTGGAGCATGTGATGCCCTTCTTACAATCTGCAATGCTGTACAGAAATCCCTTGATTGTGGTCAGGAAGTTCGTATGATTGGCCTTGATTTTAGTGCTGCCTTTGACCGTGTTAATCATGAGGCCCTTGTTTTCAAACTCAAACAGTTGGGAGTGGGTGAGTCGTTTCTTAGCATTATTATTGATTTTTTAAGTAATAGATCTCAAGAGTTGTTGTTGATGGGCACCATAGTGAGTATAGGAATGTGATATCCGGTGTCCCACAGGGTAGTGTTCTTGGCCCATTACTTTTCATACTATATACACATGACATGTGGTTTGGCCTAGAAAACAAGCTTGTTGCATATGCAGATGATGCTACTCTCTTTGCATCAATTCCATCCCCTGAATGTAGATCTGGGGTTGGTGAATCCCTTAATAGAGATTTAGCTAGAATTAGTGCATGGTGCAAATTATGGGGTATGAAGTTGAATCCTAACAAAACTCAAAGTATGATTGTAAGTAGGTCAAGGACGGTGGCTCTTCAACATCCGGATCTCAGTATTGATAATGTTTCTTTAAATTTGTATGACTCTTTCAAAATTTTAGGTGTGATTCTCGACCGCAAATTTACTTTTGAGAAACATATAAGGTCTGTGTCTTCTTCAATTGCACAAAAACTTGGCTTATTGAGAAAGTCTTTCAAGATTTTCGGTGATCAATCTATTCTGAAGAAGTGTTTTAATTCTTTCATTCTACCTTGTTTTGAGTATTGTTCTCCTGTCTGGTCTTCAGATGCTGATTCTCATCTTAATTTGTTGGACAGAAACTTACGGTCTATGAAATTTCTTATTCCTGATCTAGATATTAATCTTTGGCACCGTTGTTCAATTAGTTTATTATGCATGTTGCATAAGATTTTTCATAATTGTTACCATCCTTTACATTCAGATCTTCCTGGACAACTCCATCTTGTTCGTAATACTAGGCAGACAGCTAATTCCAATAGCCAGGCCTTCTCCATCATCAGGCTCAATACTACACAGTATTCTAAAAGTTTTATTCCAGCTGTTACCAAGTTGTGGAATGATCTTCCTAATCGGGTAGTTGAATCAGTAGAAATTCTAAAGTTCAAAGTTGCAGCAAATGGTTTTATGTTGAACAGGCTGACATAAATCTTTTTATAGTTTATTTATGACATATCTGTTTAGACGTTGTTACTGTTTTTAAAATGATTTATTGGTAATTTGTTCTCATCATGTTTATATTTCCTTATTTCCTTTCCTCACTGGGCTATTTTTCCCTATTAGACCCCTTGGGCTTATAACATCTTGCTTTTCCCACTAGGGTTGTAGCTTGGCTAGTAATAATAATAATAATAATAATGATAATAATAATAATAATAATAATAATAATAATAATAATAATGATGATAATAATAATAATATATGTACATATATATATATATATATATATATATATATATATATATATATATATATATAGTGTATACATGATATACACATTGTTTCCGACAGGATATGGCGTAGTATAACGCTCTGCAAATGATAATGATTGTGTAAAAATTACCAAGAAAATATATCAGATGATGTCACCGAAATTATATCCGAGATTAATCCTCATTTAGGATTAGGAAAGAATGGTATTTTCTCATGATTATCATTTTGTCTTTTAAGGTCATATTTGTGAAACACTTTCTCGCGCGAAATTAAATGTCAAAGCGTCCACAACATTACGAAGGAAATAACGTGAGGTTGAATTAATAAAAAAGAAAAGATATGAACTTTAATCTGCCATTAAGTTACAGGAACAGATATCACATGTGCTTGTGCGTATGTGTGCATATGCTATACACACGCATACACACATATACTGTATATATATATATATATATATATATATATATATATATATATATATATATATATATATATATATATTTATATGTATGTATATATATATATATATATATATATGTATATATATACATACATATATATATATATATATATATATATAAATATATGCATATATATGTATATATATATATATATATATATATATATATATATATATATAGTGTGTGTGTGTGTAAATGAAAAATACACACAGATAAACATACATACATTTTTTAGTATTTGATTAATATCCAGAAATGGATATTGAGAATAAATTTCTACTTAATAAGAATTAAAATTTAATTATAATGTTTTCTTTGATACTGTAAGTAACATCGTATTTGAGGTCACACTTCAGAATAACTTTAAGATTGTCTATTGAATAAAGAAGAATTAAGTTTTACGAGTGGTCGGGAAAGTTGGGGAAAGGAAATTGCATTGATTGCAACATTCACATCTCTCCTAGAAACTTTTGCAGGAACTGTGGTATTAACTTTTAATGCCGTGTAAGCGCCCTTTAAATGTCAAGTCTTTCCGTTTCCATTCTATTTAAGGAACATGTTCGTTTAAACGGCCATTGTATTATCTTGGTAATACATGGCAAACTTTTTAATCTGTGTTCTTGCCTTTTCTTATTTCTTAAATCATTATCTCTTCATTCTTTCTTTTGATGATGGTACGATTGTTATTCAATGCAATGGCCAAAAAAATTGTGATAAACACCTAAGCGTAGACATTTGATCACGCAAAAATACAATAACTACTTGAAAACTGATCTTAACAAGCCACTTTTAACAATTCTCATAACTGCCATTATTGTTCCACCCAAGACCTACACGAAAGTCTTGGTTCCACCACTTACAAATGGTGTATTTTCGTATTCGAACCATGTCAATATCAAGTAAGAAATAGACAGAAAGAGTAAAATCATTCACTTGCATGTCTGCAGAATCACAATATAAGGAATACAGAATCAAGCTGATTGCCACAATATCATTGCACTTAATTTGTAAATGTATATCTTGAACACACGAGAAGAAATCAGAATCTTTTATTTCTGCATTTATTCAAATGAAAAGATAAAAGCCGGGTATTGACCAATGAATTTTATGTGACCGTTGCACATGCAAGATGATATTCTATTTATTTGACCTCTTTGTGCTGTTGGCATTATTTGACGCAATATCTAGTTTATCACAGTTCTTGCATAGTTGATGGCATTTTGTCTACATTTGACGAGGGATCATCTTGGGTCCCACACTTTGCTCTCCTTAATTAGGAAGAGACTATACAACCTTTCTTAACCATTGGTACATTCAAACACACTTTTCGTTGTCATATATATTTTCTTTCATGTATACTTTGTCACAGCCTGTATTTTTCTTAATATTTTAAATATTTTTGCCTGATTTTATTCGGTTTGTGTGATTACTGTTTAATGTTATCAATCAACCAGTGAATTATGTCCCTAAACATTTTACGTTAATATTAAAAGAAACATGAATTATATTAGATAATGATAATGATGTTGCAGTTATATGCATCAATTTGCTAAAAAAAAAAAAAAATAACGATTTCCCGATTTTGATAAATGTATGTTTGGGGGATACTAGCCTAAAGTCCCTATATGTCATTTGTGTATTAGCATAACATCTTTTCTTTTTTTAAATTTAGAATAGATATGCAATATTGTACATGGAAATTCTAAAAAAAGCGAAATAATACCTTCCGTAGAGTATGTTGTAAGTTTAAGTTTGTTCACCCTAAAATTTTTGGTCGTTTCCCATTTCCTCTCACGCCGACTCGTTTTCTTTGTCAGATGAATGTAGGGGGAACTTAACTTAGTTAATGTCTCTCTCTCTCTCTCTCTCTCTCTCTCTCTCTCTCTCTCTCTCTCTCTCTCTCTCTCTCTCTCTCTCTCTCTCTCTCTCTCTCTGAGGCGTCTATGTTGTCATTAAATAATTATATTTCCGAAGCAAAAGAAACCTCAGACTATAGTAAATTGGCCTTCGAGAAGAGAGAGAGAGAGAGAGAGAGAGAGAGAGAGAGAGAGAGAGAGAGAGAGAGAGAGAGAGAGAGAGAGAGAATTGAATCGATTGTCGGCAATGATAGGAGGCGTCGTTGCCAGATAGGAGGGAGAAAACCAGGGATGCTGAATAGACGACCCCCTGCGGTGCTTGGCCGCTCATGTGCCTTCGGCGGGTGGTCACCACGGCAGTAGTTACATGGAAAAGGGTCTGCTGGTGTTGCAGACAGTCCTTTGGGGACTATTGATCAGGAGCGCGTGTGAAAAGAATGTTGTTTTATACAGAATATAATTTAATTCTGGAGAAAAGGAGCTGCCAGTTCTTTCTCTTATTGTTTCCATTCTGGAAATTAAAATGACAGTATAGAAAGATTTTGGACCATAGGTCGAAATTTGTTTATAATCCATTATGTGTTCTTTTTTTAAATACTCAAGAACTAGATTTCGATTAACTTATTCTAACAATACGGTCCAAAATTTTCAATAAATTAAGGTATGAATTAACCCCTTTCATGGGAACTTCAAAAGTTCAAATTTCCAGCAGATGTTTTCATGTTGAACGGGCTAACATAAGTCTCTTTATGGTTTATATATGAAAGATCTATTTTAATGTTGTAACTGTTCTTAAAATATTTTGCTTTGGTTGTTCATTACAGCACTTCTAGTTTACTTGTTTATCTATTTTCTTTCCTCACTTCGTTGATTTTCCCTGTTGGATCCTTAGTGCCTATAGCATCCAGTTTTTCCAATTATGGAATAGACCATTGAGAATTATAATTGATTGTTTACTCAACCAAAGTATGATCAGTTTCTTGGTATCTATGTTAGGATGCAGCGAGTTACTTTAAAGAGATCTTTCAGGAGAGGGAAGATGATATGAATTCATTCACTAAAACATCTATATGATAGTTAACGTATATCTGAAAAATTGAATATGCTCCAGACTGATATTGTGTGAAAAGCAGAGTAGTGCATCAACCTTTCCCCTTTGACCTTTCCCTGTCCATGGAATCTAAAACCAGTTAAAAGCCAGATAGGGTGTAATGTTCCCTGCATTGTCCACCTATAATTTTCACTTTACGAGATACCAGTAGTTCTTTTAAAATTGCAAAGCAAACTTTTAGTCTCGCAGAAACTCTTTACCCTTGCAACAGACCTTTCAGGTTGTTTTTACAAACTATTCTTATGCTATTTTTTTATTATCTCTAATGTTCAGCTGCTGCAAAGTTGGTGACATCACATATGTTGGATCCATATTATCTTGTAGTTCTTTTCTTTTTATTTGTGGAAGAATCTAGATAACTTCCATAACAATTATAGCAGACGTCGTCATTGAACAAATTAATAGATTTTTCTGTAAATCAACGGAAACTGAGGCTTTTTTCCGTTTTAGATAGAAAAAGAATATGACATTTTTCTTTCGTACTGATCCCAAATTCATACATCGTTGGGATTTCATGATTTTTCTAAGTTAGAAGCTAATCACTAGTAGTTACTCATTAAAGTTCAAATCTTTACTTAGTAAACTAACTATATATGTATATGATAATTTTGCTTATACGTGTTTTTCATATTCATATAAGTCATATCTGAATTATCTCTACCTAAGGATCAGAGAGCCAAGGGGGAATCAACTTAGTGGCTATGTCAATGGAACCCCTATTGTTTGGGCCCGGGTTTGATTCCCTGGCCGACCAAGAGCTATTATCACTAAGTTGATTCCCCTTGGTTCTCTGATCCCGAGGTAGAGAGAGTCCAGATATTGAGATGTGCATGTGTTATATATATATATATATATATATATATATATATATATATATATATATATATATATATATATATATACATATATACATACATATATATATACACACATACATACATACATATATATATATATATATATATATATATATATATATATATATATATATATATTATGAAATAAGGAATATGCTTACACATATGACTTTCATACTTTTAAATGTTAAGTTACAAATAGTTATTGATATCAAATTTAGTCTATCCAGAGTAATCTTATGTGTTATGTGCATCTATTCATCCGAGGACTCGAACCTATCTACTAGGCTTTCTATAGAAGCTTCTGTATATGACTTGACTGTTTACCTTTACAGTATGTTGACTTGAACAATATAGAGTTGAATTTGGGCCAAGATAGATACATTTATCATATATAATACCCTTTTGTTATGTTACTCCAATTGCAACGTGAATATCGTATAAAAAACTATCTGGCGCATAATATTATATACAGTATATATATATATATATATGTATATATATATATATATATATATATGTATATACTGTATATATATATATATATATATATATATATATATAGAGAGAGAGAGAGAGAGAGAGAGAGAGAGAGAGAGAGAGAGAGAGAGAGAGAGAATAGTAGCATTATCTAGTAATACTGCTCAGATCACGGAGTAAAGGCCAGTGGTGGAGCTCTCAATTACAACATTAAAGTCAGAAAAGTCACAATGTAGAGGTTACTTTTGATAGCCCCCTAACCATGGGTCAAATAATAGCAGCCAACAGTTAAAACATTTGTGGATGTAGCACATTACCTGCAAATCTCACTGACCAAAGACTGCTGATGTAAGAGCGGGTTCTAGCTGTGGGGGCAGTCTGCAAATCACAGATTCTGGCTAATTGTGGGACCTAATCGTACTTGAAGTTCTGATGCTAGCGGGAAGAATGATCCTTATGCAGTATTTTTTATTTACTCTGTGTTTGATATAACACACACGCATATATATATATATATATATATATATATATATATATGTGTGTGTGTGTGTGTGTGGGATACGACCCTTTCGTCTAAAGCACTTTCATATAAAGGCACTTTAGTCTAAAAGCACTTTGGTCTAAAAGCACTTTGGTCTAAAAACACTTTAGTCTAAAAGCACTTTCATCTAAAAGCACTTTGGTCTAAAAGCATATTCGGCTAGATATTTTTTTTTTTTTGGAATTTTCTTTAACCTAATGACTAATTTGGCATAAAGGAATTTCGGGTAATAACCATTCTTCCTCGTTAAGTTTTTTTGGTATAAATACTTTCTTGGTTATTTAGTTTCAGAACCCCTAAAATGGAAACTACTATAAACTTCGTTATAACCACGCGAGGAAAAGATAAACTATGTTACAATGGTTATTATTACACGAGGAATAACGCAACCAAAACAGTTTCTTATTGGCGATGTGAAGATCGGATGTGTCCCGGTCGCCTTATTTTAAGTAGAAATCGTGAAGTTATGAAAACCTCAGATCATAACCACGCTGGTGGTGCTGAAAAAGTATATGTGTTGCAAGCAAAAAAACAAAATTACAGAAAAGGCTAGTTCAACATCTGAAACGCCGGCAGCAATTATATCTGAAGTGATTAGTCAGGTTCCTGAATGTTCCCAGCCGCTGCTTCCTACCACTGCTTCTATGACTCGAAATGTTCGGAAATCAAGAAGTAAACAATTTCCCAAGCTTCCGACATCATTAGCTGATGTAGATGTACAAGGTAGGTTTAGAATAACATTGGGAGAAGAAAACTGGTTGCTACATGATAGTGGATCAGACGATGAGGATAGAGTTTTGATCTTTGCGGCCCCATCATCATTGCAAAAGTTGGGATCCTCAAAGCACTGGTATGCTGATGCCACTTTTGAAACGTGTCCAAACATCCTTTATCAAATATATACAATTCATGCCGAAATCCACGGGGAAATACATCCACTTCTTTTTGCTTTACTACCAGGGAAATCGGAAGAAATTTATGTTAAGATGTATGCACTTTTAGAAAATATGGAAGCACTCGGAATTGAAACTGACGTAACAGAAGTGAGCATTGACTTTGAACTTGCAGCTCGAAATGCATTTTTGCGTGCTTTAGGTGATGTTACTGTACATTTTTGTTTTTTTCATTTTTGTCAAACGA